>NW_027616674.1:0-216000 GCF_964187855.1 Myxine glutinosa | reverse complement strand
GAAAATCCACTTTTCGCACTTGTGTTGGTGCAGGAAACCACTTTTGCACTTGTATTAGTGTGGAAAAAACACTTTTCGCACTTGTGTTCGTGTTGAAAAACCACTTTTCGCACTTCTGTTAGTGTTGAAAAACCACTTTTCGCACTTGTGTTAGTGTTGAAAAACCACTTTTCGCACTTGTGTTAGTGTTGAAAGCCCACTTTTCGCACTTGTGTTAGTGTTGAAAATCCATTTTTCGCACTTGTGTTGGTGCAGGAAACCACCTTTGCACTTGTATTAGTGTGGAAAAAACCACTTTTCGCACTTGTGTTAGTGTTGAAAAACCACTTTTTGCACTTGTGTTAGTGTTGAAAAACCACATTTCGCACTTGTGTTGGTGTTGAAAAACCACTTTTCGCACTTGTGTTGGTGCAGGAAACCACTTTTGCACTTGTATTAGTGTGGAAAAAACACTTTTTGCACTTGTGATAGTGTTGAAAACCCACTTTTCGCACTTGTGTTAGTGTTGAAAATCCACTTTTCGCACTTGTGTTGGTGCAGGAAACCACTTTTGCACTTGTATTAGTGTGGAAAAACCACTTTTCGCACTTGTGTTAGTGTTGAAAAACCACTTTTTGCACTTGTGTTAGTGTTGAAAAACCACTTTTCGCACTTGTGTTAGTGTTGAAAAACCACTTTTCGCACTTGTGTTGGTGCAGGAAACCACTTTTGCACTTGTATTAGTGTGGAAAAAACACTTTTCGCACTTGTGTTAGTGTTGAAAAACCACTTTTCGCACTTGAGTTAGTGTTGAAAAACCACTTTTCGCACTTGTGTTAGTGTTGAAAAACCACTTTTCGCACTTGTGTTAGTGTTGTAAAACCACTTTTCGCACTTGTGTTGGTGCAGGAAACCACTTTTGCACTTGTATTAGTGTGGAAAAAAGACTTTTTGCACTTGTGATAGTGTTGAAAAACCACTTTTCGCACTTTTGTTAGTGTTGAAAAACCACTTTTCGCACTTGTGTTGGTGCAGGAAACCACTTTTGCACTTGTATTAGTGTGGAAAAACCACTTTTCGCACTTGTGTTAGTGTTGAAAAACCACTTTTCGCACTTGTGTTAGTGTTGAAAAACCACTTTTCGCAATTGTGTTAGTGTTGAAAAACTACTTTTCGCACTTGTGTTGGTGCAGGAAACCACTTTTGCACTTGTATTAGTGTGGAAAAAACACTTTTTGCACTTGTGATAGTGTTGAAAAACCACTTTTCGCACTTGTGTTAGTGTTGAAAAACCACTTTTCGCACTTGTGTTGGTGCAGGAAACCACTTTTGCACTTGTATTAGTGTGGAAAAAACACTTTTCGCACTTGTGTTAGTGTTGAAAAACCACTTTTCGCACTTGTGTTCGTGTTGAAAAACCACTTTTCGCACTTGTGTTGGTGCAGGAAACTACTTTTACTCTTGTATTAGTGTGGAAAAACCACTTTTTGCACTTGTGTTAGTGTTGAAAAGCCACTTTTCGCACTTGTGTTAGTGTTGAAAAGCCACTTTTCGCACTTGTGTTAGTGTTGAAAAACCACTTTTCGCACTTGTGTTGGTGCAGGAAACCACTTTTGCACTTGTATTAGTGTGGAAAAACCACTTTTCACACTTGTGTTAGTGTTGAAAAACAACTTTTCGCACTTGTGTTTGTGTTGTGAAACCACTTTTCGCACTTGTGTTAGTGTTGAAAAACCACTTTTCGCATTTGTGTTGGTGCAGGAAACCACTTTTGCACTTGTACTAGTGTGGAAAAAACACTTTTCGCACTTGTGTTAGTGTTGAAAAACCACTTTTCGCACTTGTGTTAGTGTTGAAAAACCACTTTTCGCACTTGTGTTAGTGTTGAAAAACCACTTTTCGCACTTGTGTTAATGTTGAAAAACCACTTTTCGCACTTGTGTTGGTGCAGGAAACCACTTTTGCACTTGTATTAGTGTGGAAAAACCACTTTTCGCACTTGTGTTAGTGTTGAAAAGCCACTTTTCGCACTTGTGTTAGTGTTGTAAAACCACTTTTCGCACTTGTGTTGGTGCAGGAAACCACTTTTCCACTTGTATTAGTGTGTAAAAACCACTTTTCGCACTTGTGTTAGTGTTGAAAAGCCACTTTTCGCACTTGTGTTAGTGTTGTAAAACCACTTTTCGCACTTGTGTTGGTGCAGGAAACCACTTTTGCACTTGTATTAGTGTGGAAAAAACACTTTTCGCACTTGTGTTAGTGTTGAAAAACCACTTTTCGCACTTGTGTTAGTGTTGAAAAACCACTTTTCGCACTTGTGTTAGTGTTGAAAAACCACTTTTCGCACTTGTGTTGGTGCAGGAAACCACTTTTGCACTTGTATTAGTGTGGAAAAAACACTTTTCGCACTTGTGTTAATGTTGAAAAACCACTTTTCGCACTTGTGTTAGTGTTGAAAAACCACTTTTCGCACTTGTGTTAGTGTTGAAAAACCACTTTTCGCACTTGTGTTGGTGCAGGAAACCACTTTTGCACTTGTATTAGTGTGGAAAAAACACTTTTTGCACTTGTGATAGTGTTGAAAAACCACTTTTCGCACTTGTGTTAGTGTTGAAAAACCACTTTTCGCACTTGTGTTGGTGCAGGAAACCACTTTTGCACTTGTATTAGTGTGGAAAAACCACTTTTTGCACTTGTGTTAGTGTTGAAAAACCACTTTTCGCACTTGTGTTGGAGCAGGAAACCACTTTTGCACTTGTATTAGTGTGGAAAAACACTTTTTGCACTTGTGATAGTGTTGAAAAACTACTTTTCGCACTTGTGTTAGTGTTGAAAAACCACTTTTCGCACTTGTGTTGGTGCAGGAGACCACTTTTGCACTTGTATTAGTGTGGAAAAAACACATTTCGCACTTGTGTTAGTGTTGAAAAACCACTTTTCGCACTTGTGTTAGTGTTGAAAAACCACTTTTCGCACTTGTGTTAGTGTTGAAAAACCACTTTTCGCACTTGTGTTAGTGTTGAAAGCCCACTTTTCGCACTTGTGTTAGTGTTGAAAATCCACTTTTCGCACTTGTGTTGGTGCAGGAAACCACCTTTGCACTTGTATTAGTGTGGAAAAACCACTTTTCGCACTTGTGTTAGTGTTGAAAAACCACTTTTTGCACTTGTGTTAGTGTTGAAAAACCACATTTCGCACTTGTGTTGGTGTTGAAAAACCACTTTTCACACTTGTGTTGGTGCAGGAAACCACTTTTGCACTTGTATTAGTGTGGAAAAAACACATTTCGCACTTGTGTTAGTGTTGAAAATCCACTTTTCGCACTTGTGTTGGTGCAGGAAACCACTTTTGCACTTGTATTAGTGTGGAAAAAACACTTTTCGCACTTGTGTTCGTGTTGAAAAACCACTTTTCGCACTTCTGTTAGTGTTGAAAAACCACTTTTCGCACTTGTGTTAGTGTTGAAAAACCACTTTTCGCACTTGTGTTAGTGTTGAAAGCCCACTTTTCGCACTTGTGTTAGTGTTGAAAATCCACTTTTCGCACTTGTGTTGGTGCAGGAAACCACCTTTGCACTTGTATTAGTGTGGAAAAACCACTTTTCGCACTTGTGTTAGTGTTGAAAAACCACTTTTTGCACTTGTGTTAGTGTTGAAAAACCACATTTCGCACTTGTGTTGGTGTTGAAAAACCACTTTTCGCACTTGTGTTGGTGCAGGAAACCACTTTTGCACTTGTATTAGTGTGGAAAAAACACATTTCGCACTTGTGTTAGTGTTGAAAAACCACTTTTCGCAGTTGTGTTCGTGTTGAAAGCCCACTTTTCGCACTTGTGTTAGTGTTGAAAATCCACTTTTCGCACTTGTGTTGGTGCAGGAAACCACCTTTGCACTTGTATTAGTGTGGAAAAACCACTTTTCGCACTTGTGTTAGTGTTGAAAACCAACTTTTTGCACTTGTGTTAGTGTTGAAAAACCACATTTCGCACTTGTGTTGGTGTTGAAAAACCACTTTTCGCACTTGTGTTGGTGCAGGAAACCACTTTTGCACTTGTATTAGTGTGGAAAAAACACATTTCGCACTTGTGTTAGTGTTGAAAATCCACTTTTCGCACTTGTGTTGGTGCAGGAAACCACTTTTGCACTTGTATTAGTGTGGAAAAAACACTTTTCGCACTTGTGTTCATGTTGAAAAACCACTTTTCGCACTTCTGTTAGTGTTGAAAAACCACTTTTCGCACTTGTGTTAGTGTTGAAAAACCACTTTTCGCACTTGTGTTAGTGTTGAAAGCCCACTTTTCGCACTTGTGTTAGTGTTGAAAATCCATTTTTCGCACTTGTGTTGGTGCAGGAAACCACCTTTGCACTTGTATTAGTGTGGAAAAACCACTTTTCGCACTTGTGTTAGTGTTGAAAAACCACTTTTTGCACTTGTGTTAGTGTTGAAAAACCACATTTCGCACTTGTGTTGGTGTTGAAAAACCACTTTTCGCACTTGTGTTGGTGCAGGAAACCACTTTTGCACTTGTATTAGTGTGGAAAAAACACTTTTTGCACTTGTGATAGTGTTGAAAACCCACTTTTCGCACTTGTGTTAGTGTTGAAAATCCACTTTTCGCACTTGTGTTGGTGCAGGAAACCACTTTTGCACTTGTATTAGTGTGGAAAAACCACTTTTCGCACTTGTGTTAGTGTTGAAAAACCACTTTTTGCACTTGTGTTAGTGTTGAAAAACCACTTTTCGCACTTGTGTTAGTGTTGAAAAACCACTTTTCGCACTTGTGTTAGTGAAGGAAACCACTTTTCGCACTTGTGTTAGTGTTGAAAACCCACTTTTCGCACTTGTGTTAGTGTTGAAAATCCACTTTTCGCACTTGTGTTGGTGCAGGAAACCACTTTTGCACTTGTATTAGTGTGGAAAAAACACTTTTTGCACTTGTGTTAGTGTTGAAAACCCACTTTTCGCACTTGTGTTAGTGTTGAAAATCCAATTTTCCCACTTGTGTTGGTGCAGGAATACACTTTTGCACTTGTATTAGTGTGGAAAAAACACTTTTTGCACTTGTGATATTGTTGAAAAACCACTTTTCGCACTTGTGTTAGTGTTGAAAAACCACTTTTCGCACTTGTGTTGGTGCAGGAAATCACTTTTGCACTTGTATTAGTGTGGAAAAAACACTTTTCGCACTTGTGTTAGTGTTGAAAAACCACTTTTCGCACTTGTGTTAGTGTTGAAAAACCACTTTTCGCACTTGTGTTTGTGCAGGAAACCACTTTTGCACTTGTATTAGTGTGGAAAAAACACTTTTTGTACTTTTGATAGTGTTGAAAAACCACTTTTCGCACTTGTGTTGGTGCAGGAAACCACTATTGCACTTGTGTTAGTGTGGAAAAACCACTTTTTGCACTTGTGATAGTGTTGAAAAACCACTTTTCGCACTTGTGTTAGTGTTGAAAAACCACTTTTCGCACTTGTGTTGGTGCAGGAAACCACTTTTGCACTTGTATTAGAGTGGAAAAACCACTTTTCACACTTGTGTTAGTGTTGAAAGACAACTTTTCGCACTTGTGTTGGTGCAGGAAACCACTTTTGCACTTGTATTAGTGTGGAAATCCACTTTTGGCACTTGTGTTAGTGTTGAAAAACCACTTTTCGCACTTGTGTTAGTGTTGAAAAACCACTTTTCGCAGTTGTGTTGGTGCAGGAAACCACTTTTGCACTTGTATTAGTGTGGAAAAACCACTTTTCGCACTTGTGTTAGTGTTGAAAAACCACTTTTCGCACTTGTGTTAGTGTTGAAAAACCACTTTTCGCACTTGTGTTGGTGCAGGAAACCACTTTTGCACTTGTATTAGTGTGGAAAAACCACTTTTCGCACTTGTGATAGTGTTGAAAAACCACTTTTCGCACTTGTGTTAGTGTTGAAAAACCACTTTTCGCACTTGTGTTGGTGCAGGAAACCACTTTTGCACTTGTATTAGTGTTGAAAAACCACTTTTCGCACTTGTGTTAGTGTTGAAAAACCACTTTTCGCACTTGTGTTAGTGTTGAAAAACCACTTTTCGCACTTGTGTTGGTGCAGGAAACCACTTTTGCACTTGTATTAGTGTGGAAAAAACACTTTTCGCACTTGTGTTAGTGTTGAAAAACCACTTTTCGCACTTGTGTTGGTGCAGGAAACCACTTTTGCACTTGTATTAGTGTGGAAAAAACACTTTTCGCACTTGTGTTAGTGTTGAAAAACCACTTTTCGCACTTGTGTTAGTGTTGAAAAACCACTTTTCGCACTTGTGTTAGTGTTGAAAAACCACTTTTCGCACTTTTGTTAGTGTTGAAAAACCACTTTTCGCCCATGTGTTGGTGCAGGAAACCACTTTTGCACTTGTATTAGTGTGGAAAAACCACTTTTCGCACTTGTGTTAGTGTTGAAAAACCACTTTTCGCACTTGTGTTAGTGTTGAAAAACCACTTTTCGCACTTGTGTTGGTGCAGGAAACCACTTTTGCACTTGTATTAGTGTGGAAAAAACACTTTTCGCACTTGTGTTAGTGTTGAAAAACCACTTTTCGCACTTGTGTTAGTGTTGAAAAACCACTTTTCGCACTTGTGTTGGTGCAGGAAACCACTTTTGCACTTGTATTAGTGTGGAAAAAACACTTTTCGCACTTGTGTTAGTGTTGAAAAACCACTTTTCGCACTTGTGTTAGTGTTGAAAAACCACTTTTCGCACTTGTGTTAGTGTTGAAAAACCACTTTTCGCACTTGTGTTGGTGCAGGCAACCACTTTTGCACTTGTATTAGTGTGGAAAAAAGACTTTTTGCACTTGTGATAGTGTTGAAAAACCACTTTTCGCACTTTTGTTAGTGTTGAAAAACCACTTTTCGCACTTTTGTTAGTGTTGAAAAACCACTTTTCGCACATGTGTTGGTGCAGGAAACCACTTTTGCACTTGTATTAGTGTGGGAAAAACCACTTTTCGCACTTGTGTTAGTGTTGAAAAACCACTTTTCGCACTTGTGTTAGTGTTGAAAAACCACTTTTCGCACTTGTGTTAGTGTTGAAAAACCACTTTTCGCACTTGTGTTGGTGCAGGAAACCACTTTTGCACTTGTATTAGTGTGGAAAAAACACTTTTCGCACTTGTGTTAATGTTGAAAAACCACTTTTCGCACTTGTGTTAGTGTTGAAAAACCACTTTTCGCACTTGTGTTGGTGCAGGAAACCACTTTTGCACTTGTATTAGTGTGGAAAAAACACTTTTTGCACTTGTCATAGTGTTGAAAAACCACTTTTCGCCCTTGTGTTAGTGTTGAAAAACCACTTTTCGCACTTGTGTTGGTGCAGGAAACCACGTTTGCACTTGTATTAGTGTGGAAAAAACACTTTTCGCACTTGTGTTAGTGTTGAAAAACCACTTTTCGCACTTGTGTTCGTGTTGAAAAACCACTTTTCGCACATGTGTTGGTGCAGGAAACCACTTTTGCACTTGTATTAGTGTGGAAAAACCACTTTTTGCACTTGTGTTAGTGTTGAAAAGCCACTTTTCGCACTTGTGTTAGTGTTGAAAACCCACTTTTCGCACTTGTGTTGGTGCAGGAAACCACTTTTGCACTTGTATTAGTGTGGAAAAAACACTTTTGGCACTTGTGTTAGTGTTGAAAAACCACTTTTCGCACTTGTGTTAGTGTTGAAAAACCACTTTTCGCAGTTGTGTTGGTGCAGGAAACCACTTTTGCACTTGTATTAGTGTGGAAAACCACTTTTCGCACTTGTGTTAGTGTTGAAAAACCACTTTTCGCACTTGTGTTAGTGTTGAAAAACCACTTTTCGCACTTGTGTTAGTGTTGAAAAACCACTTTTCGCACTTGTGTTGGTGCAGGAAACCACTTTTGCACTTGTATTAGTGTGGAAAAAACACTTTTCGCACTTGTGTTAGTGTTGAAAAACCACTTTTCACACTTGTGTTAGTGTTGAAAAACCACTTTTCGTACTTGTGTTGGTGCAGGAAACCACTTTTGCACTTCTATTAGTGTGGAAAAAACACTTTTCGCACTTGTGTTAGTGTTGAAAAACCACTTTTCGCACTTGTGTTAGTGTTGAAAAACCACTTTTCGCACTTGTGTTAGTGTTGAAAAACCACTTTTCGCACTTGTGTTAGTGTTGTAAAACCACTTTTCGCACTTGTGTTGGTGCAGGAAACCACTTTTGCACTTGTATTAGTGTGGAAAAAAGACTTTTTGCACTTGTGATAGTGTTGAAAAACCACTTTTCGCACTTTTGTTAGTGTTGAAAAACCACTTTTCGCACTTGTGTTGGTGCAGGAAACCACTTTTGCACTTGTATTAGTGTGGAAAAACCACTTTTCGCACTTGTGTTAGTGTTGAAAAACCACTTTTCGCACTTGTGTTAGTGTTGAAAAACCACTTTTCGCAATTGTGTTAGTGTTGAAAAACCACTTTCCGCACTTGTGTTGGTGCAGGAAACCACTTTTGCACTTGTATTAGTGTGGAAAAAACACTTTTCGCACTTGTGTTAATGTTGAAAAACCACTTTTCGCACTTGTGTTAGTGTTGAAAAACCACTTTTCGCACTTGTGTTAGTGTTGAAAAACCACTTTTCGCACTTGTGTTGGTGCAGGAAACCACTTTTGCACTTGTATTAGTGTGGAAAAAACACTTTTTGCACTTGTGATAGTGTTGAAAAACCACTTTTCGCACTTGTGTTAGTGTTGAAAAACCACTTTTCGCACTTGTGTTGGTGCAGGAAACCACTTTTGCACTTGTATTAGTGTGGAAAAAACACTTTTCGCACTTGTGTTAGTGTTGAAAAACCACTTTTCGCACTTGTGTTCATGTTGAAAAACCACTTTTCGCACTTGTGTTGGTGCAGGAAACCACTTTTACACTTGTATTAGTGTGGAAAAACCACTTTTTGCACTTGTGTTAGTGTTGAAAAGCCACTTTTCGCACTTGTGTTAGTGTTGAAAAACCACTTTTCGCACTTGTGTTGGTGCAGGAAACCACTTTTGCACTTGTATTAGTGTGGAAAAACAACTTTTCACACTTGTGTTAGTGTTGAAAAACAACCTTTCGCACTTGTGTTAGTGTTGTGAAACGACTTTTCGCACTTGTGTTAGTGTTGAAAAACCACTTTTCGCATTTGTGTTGGTGCAGGAAACCACTTTTGCACTTGTATTAGTGTGGAAAAAACACTTTTCGCACTTGTGTTAGTGTTGAAAAACCACTTTTCGCACTTGTGTTAGTGTTGAAAAACCACTTTTCGCACTTGTGTTAATGTTGAAAAACCACTTTTCGCACTTGTGTTGGTGCAGGAAACCACTTTTGCACTTGTATTAGTGTGGAAAAACCACTTTTCGCACTTGTGTTAGTGTTGAAAAGCCACTTTTCGCACTTGTGTTAGTGTTGTAAAACCACTTTTCGCACTTGTGTTGGTGCAGGAAACCACTTTTCCACTTGTATTAGTGTGGAAAAACCACTTTTCGCACTTGTGTTAGTGTTGAAAAGCCACTTTTCGCACTTGTGTTAGTGTTGTAAAACCACTTTTCGCACTTGTGTTGGTGCAGGAAACCACTTTTGCACTTGTATTAGTGTGGAAAAACCACTTTTCGCACTTGTGTTAGTGTTGAAAAACCACTTTTCGCACTTGTGTTAGTGTTGAAAAACCACTTTTTGCACTTGTTTTAGTGTTGAAAAACCACTTTTCGCACTTGTGTTGGTGCAGGAAACCACTTTTGCACTTGTATTAGTGTGGAAAAAACACTTTTCGCACTTGTGTTAATGTTGAAAAACCACTTTTCGCACTTGTGTTAGTGTTGAAAAACCGCTTTTTGCACTTGTGTTAGTGTTGAAAAACCACTTTTCGCACTTGTGTTGGTGCAGGAAACCACTTTTGCACTTGTATTAGTGTGGAAAAAACACTTTTCGCACTTGTGTTAATGTTGAAAAACCACTTTTCGCACTTGTGTTAGTGTTGAAAAACCACTTTTCGCACTTGTGTTAGTGTTGAAAAACCACTTTTCGCACTTGTGTTGGTGCAGGAAACCACTTTTGCACTTGTATTAGTGTGGAAAAACCACTTTTCGCACTTGTGTTAGTGTTGAAAAACCACTTTTCGCACTTGTGTTAGTGTTGAAAAACCACTTTTGCACTTGTGTTGGAGCAGGAAACCACTTTTGCACTTGTATTAGTGTGGAAAAACACTTTTTGCACTTGTGATAGTGTTGAAAAACTACTTTTCGCACTTGTGTTAGTGTTGAAAAACCACTTTTCGCACTTGTGTTAGTGTTGAAAAACCACTTTTCGCACTTGTGTTGGTGCAGGAGACCACTTTTGCACTTGTATTAGTGTGGAAAAAACACATTTCGCACTTGTGTTAGTGTTGGAAAACCACTTTTCGCACTTGTGTTAGTGTTGAAAAACCACTTTTCGCACTTGTGTTAGTGTTGAAAAACCACTTTTCGCACTTGTGTTAGTGTTGAAAGCCCACTTTTCGCACTTGTGTTAGTGTTGAAAATCCACTTTTCGCACTTGTGTTGGTGCAGGAAACCACCTTTGCACTTGTATTAGTGTGGAAAAACCACTTTTCGCACTTGTGTTAGTGTTGAAAAACCACTTTTTGCACTTGTATTAGTGTTGAAAAACCACATTTCGCACTTGTGTTGGTGTTGAAAAACCACTTTTCGCACTTGTGTTGGTGCAGGAAACCACTTTTGCACTTGTATTAGTGTGGAAAAAACACATTTCGCACTTGTGTTAGTGTTGAAAATCCACTTTTCGCACTTGTGTTGGTGCAGGAAACCACTTTTGCACTTGTATTAGTGTGGAAAAAACACTTTTCGCACTTGTGTTCGTGTTGAAAAACCACTTTTCGCACTTGTGTTAGTGTTGAAAAACCACTTTTCGCACTTGTGTTAGTGTTGAAAAACCACTTTTCGCACTTGTGAGTAGTGTAATAATGTTGCTTCTGGGACACCTCCGTTTAACATGTGAAATCCCTATCTAATGTCATTTACCCCCTTGTCTTTTTCAAAAATCATAAACACCTCTATTTCTCCCACCCTCATCTTTATGAACCTTTTGTCTGTAGTACCTATCCTTAATGTTGTTCATTAGACCACTCAAACACTACAAATATTTGTTTTCTCTTATAGACCTATCATCCTTCTTCTACATATCATCTGGCAGATTAATCTTTGACCCATTCACTTCCATATTAATTCTTTCCCTCCCTCATTGCCCCTAAACACCTATATTTCTCTCACCCTGTTCTTTACGAACCTTCTAACCTTTTGACATGTTATCCTTATTCATTAGACCACTTAAACAATGGTCCTTCTGACCTTATGGACCTTTTAACCTTTTACTCTTAATATCATCTGGTGAATATAACCCACTCAAATATCGACCCGACAAATATTTGTTTATGCGTGGGAAATAATTTAATTCTCCTACAACTCTCCTCACCGTCTAATACATTAACAAAAAATATGTTTGAGTTTGGTTTTTTATTAAGATATTTTAACTGAGCTAAGATAAAATGGTAAACCTCCCTCAATGTTCTTGTTTGAGCGCCTCCAGTGCCACATACCATTTTTAAATTAAAGTATATATTTTCCTGACAACCATCAAAGTTTTCCGACCACTCAAAAATATTTCCATCTTTTTTACCCAATTCACCGGTATTTAAATTAATTCTCTTATTTGTTTTGTGAACTTTTTTACCAGTTGCCTTTTCAATTATACCTATTTGATATTTTTCACATTCATTATGTTTTCCATTTATATACCAAGGTTGATTACACCTCCACTCTTTAGTCTGGTTGATACTTGGTTCTATCATTTATATAATAGTAAAAAAGGCGGCGGTAGCCCGTTAAAATCCCCAACCCCCCCTTTTTAACTTATCACTTATATATATATATATCTTATCACTTATATATCTTATCACTTATATATATCTTATCACTTATATACTTATATAACCATAAGGGAGACTATCAATTCCATTTTCTAAAATAAACCTCTTATCATCAAAAGCCCCCAATGCTTTCTTATTTATCTCTTCTGAATATAATTGATGTTTATAACTTCTTATTCCATTAATCTTTCTAAACTCTTCTTTCTTTGTTGTTAAACAGTTATAATAATCCTTAAAGTTTATTGTTTCTTTAATAACATTTTTCTTTACACCTTTTAACTTCTTATCAGTCTTTTCAACGTTATTCACAATGTATTTATAAGCATAAGCCTTTGACCTCAATCCCACAAATTCACTCATAACATTTCCTCCTAATTCATCCTTGAACTTTCCAATCACCTTTTTATTTTTAGAAGAGAACAACTCACTCTCTGGACTGTAATTACTCATGTCATAGATATTAATGTCTCTTTTCATGTCTGAATAAACATCGTTGGTATTAATTTTCAAAATAAAACTATCTGTATCCATATAAAGTAGATTAACATCATTTTGATATTTCTTCCTCAAGTTATTATAAAAGTAATCATACATTAATGACTTTGATAAATCAAGAATTGTTGTTCCAATATAAATAGGTTTGTTCATTTCAATACTCTCTTTAATCAAATGGATCGCACAAAAGTTCTCAGTAAAGACCTCAGCTCGAGTAAAACTCGGTCTATTAATTAATTTTGATGCTTGTTCCCAAGATGTTGATAGTCTGATATTTTGTCTTTTCCTCACATTCTCCATAGTCTTACCAAAGACCGCATTATTCATCAATTTATAAAAGTCTTTCTCAAAATCTGTTTTTGACTCTGTTCTTCTTTGTGTATTAAAATCAATGTACCCCTTTAACCAATGACTTTGATTGAACTTTAGAACCCTATGGATCTTCTCTACTCTTAGACCTTTTGATAAATATTGTCGCAAATTTCTTTGGTGTAGAACATAATTTTTCTTGTTATATAATGTAGTAAGTAATTTTTCTGTTGATTCACCTATATCAAACGATCGTTGATAATCACTCAACCATTCTTTCTTTGGACTTGCTTTCTCACAAGCAAATGGGAGATCTTTGTGTAGGTTATGGAGTTCCTCTGGATATTTTAAATCAATTTCAAAATAATAACCAACTTTTTCTTCATCCAATTCTTTTTGTGTAGAGATACATACATCTTGTAAAACGTTTTTGTAGTCTTTTTCCTTTACCCATCTAAGTTTTCCATAAGGAAGAGCCTGAGACATTGCCCAGCCATACAGGTTGTTCGCGTCATAGTACATCAAGTAAGAACTCTCTTTCGTTGGATCATAATTTGGAAGATATTTGTTATTTGCTTTTGCGTATCTACTCGAGCAGACTTGTGAAATTCCACCTCTTTTTGCCTTTTCAATCATCAAAAGCATATCAACATCGGTTATCAAATCCAAATCTTGTTTTGTCATTTTCAACATCGCACTCCAGGCCAATCCAGGTGCTGTGTAGTAGTGAGCAGGATCCAATCCATATCCAGTGCGACAAACAGATCTAAAGGCTTCAAATACATCGGCCAATAAAAGCACATCAGTTTTGAGATACAAATCGTGATACTCGCCAAGATTCTTGATGTTATATTTTTCCCAAACATTTTGTGCGTGTACATAATCTTTATCAGATATATGACTATTATTTAATTTGTTATAGAAATTTTCTTTTGAAGGAAGTTGTGTTTCATTGAATCTCTCAAATGAGTCCATATAGTCATAGGGGTAAATTCCCTTTTGTGTTAGAAAATCTTTATCTAAAAAATACTCTGAAAGACATGGAAACTCTTTTAGATTTTGAACCAAGTTAACCAATGGACTTGCCATGAATTTAAATGTATCAAGAAATCTGATATGAGTAATAGGAGATGTGTGAATTGTTTTTGTGAATGAAATGTATTTCTGATCCGTGTTTGGAATTGCTGAGATACTTCCAGAAGTCTTTGAGAGTTCCTTGATAAATAGATGTGTATCATAATGAGCGTTGTTATGAAGAAAGACAGGAATGAAAGAGGGGAGTTGATAATTAATATTACAACTTTGATGAGCCGGACCTCTATATTTACCAGTGAGATGACAATGGTCTCTAACCTTTAGACCTTTACCAATTTTCTCCTCACAAATATGACAGACATTGTTTTTTATAAATTCCCTTTTTTCTTTACTTGTTAAGGACATTGGTTTATTGGTTTCTCTCATTATCTTGGTTAATCGAACACAGTCTTTTTCTAGTCGTTTCACAAACTCCTCTGGGGTATTTGAGCCTCTATACACCTCTAACTTGTTATATTTATCACCAACGGATGATTTGATATAATAACAAAAACCACAAGGAGTATGTTTTTGATATTTATTTGTGTATGATTCTTTTGGATCTTGAGAAGCAGTATCAATTTTTTCTAAAATACTTTCAAAATCAGCATATATAACAAATGGATGTTTGATCTTTTTATTTTCATCTTTGAATGTGATCTTTGAGCCTTCTTTAGGCATATTGATTACCGTTGATTTATGTTCGCCACAATAATTTGAATGTTTATCTAATCTTTCTTGTGAATTGAAGAAGTTAAGACAACGCAAACAAATATATATTTTATTTGTTCTCTTACAGACTTGTGGTTTTATTAATTTAGCAATATCTTTGATGTATGTATAATGTGAATTTTCGTCTGAATTAAAATATAGAAGATTAATATGAGTTTGTTTACAATTGTCAGAAAGCTTTAAAACCTGAATGTTGTTTGTTTCTGTTAGACCATAAACATTAACTGATAAATTATTCATCTTTTCAAATTTAGGAATATCATTTAAAGTCATCGGAAACTTTAGATCTTTCGTATTTAATGTATTCTCATATTTTTTATAATGAGATACTCTTTCATCATGAAAATGTGGAGGATGTAAGTGTGCTAAAATAGACCAGAGAAAACATTTATTGTCTTTATTTTTGATATTGATAACTGCTTTTCTATTTTTGATAACACTGGGTAAATCAATGTAAGAAGAAGCTTTTAGAGGATCTGATTTAAGAATATGAATGTCTATGTAAATAATTTTTCCTATATTGAATCCACTTCCTACGATTGAATTATCCACATCTTGCTCTTGTTTAATAAGTTCATCATAGACTCCTGATGTTTTAAAATCTTGATATGAAGATATAAAGTGTGGCTCAGTTCTCATGTATGGTGCATCTATAACTCCTTCATCCTTTGTCATTTCTAATTTTACTCCCATATAAAATTTAAGTGGTTTCATTTCCTTTAGTGTTTTTTCAATCAACGTTTGAACAGCAGGTTTAACTATTTCTACAGCATCAACTATAGACTCTGGTTCAGGAGGTTTGAAGTTAAAGACTCTTATTTTAATATGTCCTTTGAATGCTCCATCAGAGTTTTTAGTTGTGATAAAATTTGATAAATGTAGATTTGTTTTAAGATGTATTTTGAAGCCTTTCTTGAGGATATTTTTATTACATGTAGAACAGTGTTTTGTTTCAGGTGGAAGAGGGGAAAGTTTGTTTAAAATGTTGTATGTATGTTTTGCGGTGAGAATATGTTGTTTATAATATTTTACTTCCTTCTCGCAAGTATCACAATAAACCATATTTATAGCGTGAGAAAACGTGGTGTTTTATATATATCACTGTGCTTAAAATAAAACACTTTTGAGCTTTACAGCTCCGTTTTATATATATCGCTGTGCTTAAACTAAAACACTTTTTCACTCAGAATCATCTAAGTCATAACTATCACATGAATACTCAGAATCATACTCAGAGTCATCAATAAAGCTACTCTCATAACTATCATTTGAGCACAAACTATTAGTATCATAACTATCATCTGTGTTCAATGAAATACTATCATCACCATCGTCCAAGTTCAATGAAATACTATCATCACTATCGTCTGAGTTCAATGAAATAGTAAAATCTTCACTGCTGTATTGACTCATATTTAATTAGCAAGAAAAATATTCCCATCAATATCTATATACTTTCTTTCATTAACAGATTCAATCTCTACAATTTTTATATCAAAAGTTATCTTTAAATAATCTCTAACTATCATAGAACGAAATGACATTTCACCAGAAATATTAACATCATTCATTTTACTTAGATCTACACCCTTTGGATTATTAAAGAAAATACAAATGTCTCCTCTAGAATTATTAATGGTCTTATCATTCTTTTTCAAAGTATCGTGGTCAATCACTTTTTCAAGCTTTGAATAAATTGCCAGGAGTAGAGGAGAAACTTTTGTTAGATTTACTTTAATGGATGTCTTTCCAGGTATAGTTAGAGCTCTTCCTTTAAATGAAATAGAGGGGCTCATGTTATTTTCCATAACTGGTTTTACCCAAAAATTTCCATATTTATCTTTGTTCAATTTAACATCTTTGACATATTTTTCTATATCTTCCACCGAAGTAGAGATTGATTGAAATTTGTCTTTTGTGCTTTGAAACATTGTATTTATTAATGAATAAACTTGCGTTTAGTTTAAGTAAAAATTTACCACATAAATATGATAAGTTCTGAAGGATATTTAGAATTTCCAGACTCTCCATATGATAAATTAGAGAATTGTCCGGCTTGTGATAGAGTGGGGCTTAATGATGAGGATTCATATAAACAATGTATTTTCTGTGATTTAATTTTAATTAATGATAATAAGAAATATAAAAAAATATATAACTCTTTTAAATTAGAACCAAAAATGAATTACTTTACAAGATTAATAAGAGAGATGAATGTTAAGTATTGTGATGATAATACACCATTTCTTTCAAGGGAAGAGACTAATTGTATTGAGGAAATGTATAAGGGTTTAATGATATTTATTATTCAAAATAATTTTAATGGAAATGTTAATACAAGATACTATATAAATAAAATAATGGATTATTTTGAAATTAAACCCGAACTCAGGATAAAATATAGAGTTTCTCAAATAGCTCAAAAAAAGTTGGATAACTTGTTTTCCAAATATATAAATGAATGATTTTTTACCCGTTTGGGAAAATAAGATAAAATTTAATAACCATAAAAACATTCCAAATTCATTGAGATGTCTAATAGTTGGTTCAAGCGGATGTGGAAAAACCTGTTTACTTTTAAAGATGCTCCTTGGTTCTAATTTTTTAGATTATGATAATTTAATAATTTTTACAAAGTCAAGTTTTCAACCCGAGTATCAACTACTCTCACAGGGTTTTAATGCGGGTCTTAAAAAGGAAGACATTATCGGTTTATTTAAACTTCAAAACAAACTAAATGATTATAATATTGATGATATAATACAATTATTTTGTGATACACAGAAATCAAAATCGAAACCCATAACTTGTATTCTCAGTGATAATACGGATGATATACCTTCACCTCAAGATTTAGATAAATCAAAAAAGAACCTTGTCATCTTTGATGATTGTGTTAATGAGAGAAACCAAACAGTAATGGATAGCTACTATACAAGAGGGAGACATTCTTCTTGTAATTGTATATATCTTAGTCAATCATATTTTCAACTCCCTCGACGCTCAATAAGAAACAATGCCAATACTTTTATTTTATTTAAGTTAAATTCAATAGATGTAAATAATTTTTGGAGAGATAATTGCTCTACGTTATGTAGTAAAAAAAAATTTGAAAATTATATGAAACACACGATTGGAAAATATAAATATATTGTTGTGAAACAAGATGAGATACTAAATGATATTTTTCAATAAATAAATACAGAAAATGAATACTGAAGAAAGAGAAAGAAAGTTTAAGGAACATCAACAATTAGTTTCAAAAGTTGTTAAACAACAGGAAGAGATAAAGAAGAAACGGAGACAGAAACTAACTGGTGAAGAAGCCTTTGAAAGAAAACAAGAGAAATTCTTTAAACCACTTTTGAAAACTCAACACCCTACAGTTCCCACGGTAGAATTTACTCCGAAAAAACTTCAAATGCTCAAAGATTTTAGTCAGATAACAAAACAAGAACTTGGTGAATTAGAATATGATGACGAGGGATTATTTCGGAAACTTGAGCAGGTAAATCAACCCCCTAATTATGTTGTGGAAGCTCTTCAAAACAATGAATATTCTGCGGGTTCAAAAACCAGAGCAGGTCTCATTCCAACAGAAGAACCAGCAGTGTTTCATCTTGTGGAAGAAAAGGTATTGATATTTAATGATGAATTGATGTTCTTGAGTTCTACTCAACCAAATGTTAAATTAACTCCAAGATTAATGTTTCTTCTAACAAACCCCGGATTCAGCGGTTCAAAATATTTTGAGGAACCACTTGATATGGAAAGAGAGGAAGATAGGGTATATATTGAGTTGTTAAATACACTTGATTATGGAGTTTCTGTTGCTGGTAAAAGTAAGAAGAATGAGAAGGAGAAACATATTATTGATGCTTTAAGTAAGCTTGGTTCGGGTGTTAGTTTTCTTCCAAATGACCCATCACAATTAGTTAATAGGCTATTATTGTTATTAGGTAGTAAGAAGGCTGGAAACAACAATTGTTTTAATGAATCCTCAGCCATTTTAGATCAGTTGATGAACATGAAAATAATTAATAAATGTCAATACAAAGATATTTTATTAGATATTAAATAAGATGAGAAGCACAATTCTTAGTTTTAATTTCACAACGAGCGATTACACAGCTTCATTCCCTTACCCACTACAACTTGACCCCCTTACCTCATATGAGGCATCTTTGTTGTCAATGGAAACTTACAATACCCTTTTTAATATCACAGAGAAAAACAACAAGTTTAGTTATAATCCAGGCACTGCCTACAAAACTATAACTGTTTCACCTGGAGCTTACGAGATTTCTCAAATATCTTCAGAAGTCTCTCGCCTTATGAAAGAAAAAGGTGATGAACCAAAAAATATTGTAATAGATATTCAAACACACACTTCAAAATCAACTATTAAACTGAAAAATAATTATAAAGTTGATTTCACGATTGAAAATTCGTTCAGAGAGCTATTGGGTTTCTCTTCAAAAAAGATTGAAAATAACGGGACGTTTTACAGTGATAATGTTATCCAAATATCCTCCGGTATAAATTCAGTATTAATTCATTGTGATTTGATTGATGGTGCTTATAACGATGGAATAAGAACAAATACAATATTTTCATTCAGTGCATACTCAACCCCGATTGGTTATAAATTTAATATGGAACCAAAAAATCTTGTCTATTTACCTGTGTCAGGAAAAACCATATACAGAGTAAATTTTAGGATAACCGACCAAGATAATCGTATGATATCCTTTAATGATGAAATTATATCCATCAGAATTCACCTACGTGAAGTTTTTCAATAAATAAATAATGGTTATTGTAAGAAAACACGAGTTGGGAAAATATAAAATAATTACAGGGGAGGGCATGTTCCTTTCACCAGACTATACAAGGTATGTGGGTAAAGGATACTATAAACCTAAGAGACAACGGGGTGTGGGTCATCAATTTCGAAATAAAGGAGATGGGATAATTGATACTCTAATGGGTATTGGTTCAACCATTCTTAAACATAAAGACCTAATTGGTTCAACTGCTTCTCTCATGGGAAATGTAGCAGGTGTTGTAAAGAGTATAAAAGATGCTCAAAAGGAGTCCCATAAATTACAAGCAATCAAAGAAATTAAAAAAGGTAAAACTCAACTATCTTCACAAGAACGACAAAAAATCATTAAAATACTTGGGTCAGGGTTTCAACAATTTTAATACGATATAAATACAAGTATGGAAGCGATTGATAGTATCTATGATTTGGATGATACGATTATCATTTCAAACTCTACTAAAAAGGAAGACTATTTTAAGGTAAATGCTATTACAGGAACCGACTGGAATTCAAACGGAACAAAAAGTTTTGAAATAAATAATCAACAAACTTACTTGAATATAGCTGATAGTTTCTTGCTGTGTAAATTTAAATTCACTAAGGCTGCGAATAATACTAATGCTACACTCGTAAATGATTTCTTCTGGAAAATGTTTGACAGTGTTCGCCTGTATATTGGAACACAAGAGGTTGAAGCGGTTGATTATGTCTCTGCTACATCTGAAATGATGAAATTTACACTATATTCGTTTGGTGATAGAATGGGTAAGGGAGCTGTTGAAGGCTTTATTCCTGATATGTCAACGGGAACAAACACAGACCCTGGTTATAGTCAAAGGAAGTCAATGTATAATGATGACGCAAAAGCTGAGAATAGTTTTACCGTAGCAGTACCTCTTAAAGGTATATTTGGATTTTGTGATTATGATAAAGTTTTGTATGGTCTTAAAATTAGATTTCAACTACAAAGGAATGATAATGTAAATAGGTTGCTTTTTGGGGCTGAAAATGCTTTTGGCGACAATAATAAATTTGTTATTAATGATTTGTGTTGGTATATCAATGAATATACTCCTAATCTTAAAACGGAGGAGATGTTAAATAGAAGACTTAACTCAAAGAAACCGCTAAATGTATCATACCTTAAAAGAAGATGTCAACACGTTAAACTGGAACACACTACCTACACTTGGAATTTGGGTGTTCTTGAAGGAAAGCCACGATACCTATGGCTCATTTTTAAAAAACCAGATGGAGAGGAGGGTACTAATAAGAATAATGCGCTGAGTGATAATGCTAAGGTGAAACAACTTCGGGTTTCTCTTGATGGCACATTTTATCCGCGAGATAGATTGGAAATTGATTGGGAAAAAAATGATTATGCGGAAGCCTACAAGTCCTACCAAAAAGTGTGTGAAAGTAATGGTAATAATGATCCTATTTTGGATATGGTTGCATTTAAAGGTTTATATACAATCTACGCAATTGACCTGAGTTCTCAAAAGGAAACTATAAAGTCTAATCGAGTGGATACTTCTCTATACATTGAAAGAGGGGAGAATGAAGAAGTTGATGCTTATTGTTTGCTTTTGGAGGAAACAGAATTACAGATTAATACAGATAATGGTGTTATGATTAATATCACATAGGTTTTTTCTCATAAATAAATGGTAGGGGTATATGTTAATCAAATCAATCTTAATAAATTAACATCTTGTATTCAAAATTAAAAGCCTTGTATTATTAATGTTAATACAATTCAAAGAAAAGGAGCTGTAAGAATTGATGTTTTACTCACACACACACAAGTAAAAACACTAAATGATGTTGGATCACTTAAAATTAAAATGACGAAACCTATGTTAAAGAAATATTCAATAGACGAGTCAAGAGGAGGATTTCTCCCGTTTCTAATTCCTTTATTTGCTGGTTTAAGTGCGGCGGGAGCATTGACTGGTGGTATTTCAGCAGCGGTAAAAACTGCTAACGAAAGGAAGGCACAACTAAAAGCTCAAAAAGAATTGGAAAGACATAACAAGGAGTTGGAGAAACAAATTAGTGGAAGTGGTGTAATTGTAGATTTTGCTCAAAAACTTGAAAGTCTACCTGATAAAGCTAGATTGTTGGTTGGTGATATGCTTTCCTCTATCGCTCAAGCGGGTGTTAAACTAACTAAACGGGGTAATGGATTGTATCTTTCTCATAAATAAATGGATAAATGGTTTAAACAATTTGGAAAGAATACAACGTCAAATATAGAACTAGCCAAGTATTGTAAAACACTAAAAATTGATAATGTGGTAATCTGTATGAGAGATGAATTAATACATATAAATAAGAATACAAAGAATATTATTATGAATTTAGACACACAGAATGGTTCTCATTGGGTTTGTATTCATAATAGTCAGGATAAATATTATTTTGATAGTTATGGTATGCCACCACCTGTTGAAGTAATACAATTCTTACAGAATGGTGTTTATCAAACATTTCAAGTTCAAGAAATTAATTCTAAATGTTGTGGTCAATTATGTTTATATGTATTATTTCAACTCAACAATAATGAAAATTTTTATGATATCATTTTTAATCTAATATAAATGACTTATGTTGGAAAAGATGGTTCTATCTTTGGAAAATCCTCTCAGGATATTGATTTATCAAATTATTATACAAAGGCACAGGCTGAACGACAAAAATATAGTGTAAGTAAAAATATTAATATGAAGAATACTTATAAATTAATCAATTATCCAAACCCTACAGATGCGAATGACTTAATTAGAATAAGTGATTTATCACAATATATATTTTTAAAGAAAACAGCACGTTTTGTGAAAGAAGTAAAATTTACAACCACAACACCTGGTTATACTGACCATACACCTTTCCTCATTGAATTTAACTACCTGCTTACAATTGAATTTTATAAAGAAGGACATTTAGTTAATATGCGAATTAATAAATGGGGGTATGATATGCCTGATTTAGGGTATAATTGGTCTTTTTCAATAAACATAGAAGACCTACATGATTTAAATCAGTCTCGTAAAGAAGAATATTATCCACTTGGTGAGGATAAGGATTTATGTGGAAGTACAATTAGTAAACAACAAATACGTGATTTTAAGAAAAGAAAAATATATGATAGTATAGCGATGGTTCGCATGACAAAGAAGGAAGGTAATGAGATAAGGATAGAAAGCCGAGGAATACAAACCGATTTGGTAGTGGGAAGATGGGGTGGTATTACCTGTCATAATATTAATCTCACATATATTTCTGATACATAAATGGCAGGAAGAAGACTACAAGAGAATTATAATTTTTGTATTCAAGGATACCTACAAGAAAAGGGTGCTCGGTATTACATACCTTATGATTTGGAGCATATACATGGGAATTTTGTCATTAAAAACTGGCCTTATACTGATATTGTTAAACCCACAAATAGAGACTTGTTTAAAATATTAAATAAAAATGAACTTCTCAAAGTTATGAAATATAAAACTCTTTTAGAAATCGTCAACAAATCTTATTGGTATCCTATTATGAGAAAAATAATTATAGATACAAGAATATCTCAAAATCCAGATGAGTATATGTATAATATTCTTTGGGGTTCAAACTCAAGGGTAGCAAGGGATGAGGAAGGAGTTGAAGAAGAGAAGGAGGAAAGAGAGAAAAAGGAGAAGGAGGAAAGGGAGAGGGAGGAGAAGGAGGAGAGGGAGAAAAAGGAGGAGAAGGAGGAGAGGGAGAAAAATGAGAAGGAGGAAAGGGAGAAAAGGGAGAAGGAGGAAAGGGAGAAAAGGGAGAAAAAGGAGAAGGAGGAGAGGGAGAAAATGGAGGAGGAGGAGAGGGAGCAAAGAGAGAGGGAGGAAAAATATAAAAAGATGGAAATCATTGAGATTCATAAAAGATTGAGTGTATTAAAGCAAATAAATCAATCTCAACGCACCGAAGAGGAAATTAAAGAATTAACAACTCTTATGAAGATAATGGTTTCAAAAATAAGAACGTCAATGTCTTCAATTTCAGGGAGGAGATTTAAACGAGAAAGTGGTGAAGAAGAAGAAGAAGAAGAAGGAAAAGATTATGTGATTGATGATGTTGGTGTCATTGACTTTAGTTAGTTTTTATTTGTAAATAAATGGAGGAGAGAGTGAAGGCATTCCTTAGGATTCTTTATGTTTTAAAAATAAAGATTGAAATGTATATGTTGAAAACCAAAAAGGTTTTGATACTCTGTCGGAATTTTTCTGATAAATAAATATGAGTTATTGTCTCAAATGTAAAAAGAAAACTAAATCTAAAAATATCTCTTATGTTAAAGCTAAAAATAATAGAGTTTATCAAAAAGGAATATGTCAAGTATGTGGCTCTAAAAAGTGCCAATTCATCTCTCCTAAAAGAGGAGGAGACATACAAAAGTTTCTGTCAGGAAGTAAATTTACAACAACTGGAATTCCAGGGGAATTACACCTTCCAGGGTATTCTTTCTGTGGTCCAGGAACAAACTTGGATAAAAGATTAGATGAGGCTGACAATCCTAAACCTTGGTCTAAACCTACAAATAGGGTTGACGAAGTGTGTATGAAGCATGATATTGCTTATGGGAAAACCACTACGTTGACTGAAAAACATAAAGCCGACAGCGAAATGTTGTATAATTTGTCTTTGATACAAAATCCAACGTTGAGAGAGAAAGTTGATAGGTTTATTGTGAGAAATTTGATAAATGCTAAATTGAAACTTGGTCTTGGTTATTCCTCAAAAAACTATTAGGCTCTAATGATGTCATCAAGACTGAGGAGCTTTTGGCTGAAGAATTACACAAACCTATAATCACAAAGTTTAAAAGAAGGAAGGTTTATTCTAAATACACTGACCACATATGGTCCGCTGATTTAATTGAATTGAATAATGACAGGGGATACAGGTATGCTTTAACCGTTATTGATTTGAGGAGTAGATTTGCCTGGGTTGTCCCTTTAAAAAATAAAAGGGGTGATACTTTAATGTTAGCCTTTAAGCTAATATTTGATCGGGATAAAAGGAAACCAAAGAAGTTATGGACTGATGAGGGAACAGAGTTCTATAACAAAATATTCATGAAATTTCTTAAGGGGAAGGGTATTAAATTATACAGCACCTTTAATGAAGGAAAGGCAGTTGTTATTGAGCGTTTTAATCGTACTTTAAAAGAGAAATTATATAAAAAATTCACACAACTCGGTTCTCAAAAATGGGTGTATTTAATTCAGGATATTGTAGATAATTACAATAATACAGTTCATTCATCAACACAATCAAAACCATCAGAAACATTTACAAAATTAGAATATGAAAAGGAGATTAATTTGAGAAAGCCCAAGTTTAAAGTTGGTGATATTGTAAGAATATACAAATGGAAAAGTCATTTTGAGAAAGGTTATACACAAAAATGGACTCGTGAATTATTTAAAATCATTGATGTAATGGATACAGTCCCTTGGACCTACAAATTATATGATTTAAATGGAGAAGAAATCTTGGGTTCATTTTACTCACAAGAATTACAAAAAACACAAGTAAGCAGATAATACCCTTGAAAATAATAAATAAATAAATAAAATGTAATGGGGATACGTTTTTAAATCTGTGAACCCCAAACACAGAATCCCACAACTTTTTAGTTGGGGCTTAACTTTTGTGTGTGTATAATGGGGATACGTTTTTAAATCTGTGAACCCCAAACACAGAATCCCACAACTTTTTAGTTGGGGCTTAACTTTTGTGTGTGTATAATGGGGATACGTTTTTAAATCTGTGAACCCCAAACACAGAATCCCACAACTTTTTAGTTGGGGCTTAACTCTTGTGTGTGTGTGTATGTGCGAGTGAGTCATAATAATATACAAACCCTAACCCAACCCAAGCCCTAACCCAACCCCATCCCTAACCCAAACCCATCCCTAACCCAACCCATCCCTAACCCAACCCCATCCCTAACCCAACCCCATCCCTAACCCAACCCCATCCCTAACCCAACCCCATCCCTAACCCAACCCCATCCCTAACCCAACCCCAACCCTAACCCAACCCCATCCCTAACCCAACCCCATCCCTAAACCAACCCATCCCTAACCCTCACATTCAAAATCCCAACCCTAACCCAATCCCATCCCTAACCCAACCCCAACCCTAACCCTCACATTCAAAATCCCAACCCTAACCCAACCCATCCCTAACCCAACCCCATCCCTAACCCAACCCCATCCCTAACCCAACCCCAACCCTAACCCTCACATTCAAAATCCCAACCCTAACCCAACCCCATCCCTAACCCTCACATTCAAAATCCCACCCAAACCCTAACATAATCTTTCTTTTCTTCTTTTTTAAATACGTATTTCTTTTTTTTTTTTTCCTCTTCCTCCAATTCTGTCTTTCAAGGCTTTTAAGTTTGAAGAAGTAGAAATGGGAAGAAAGAATTTTCCAGCATTTTCTTCCTCGAACTTTCTTGATATTGCTTAAATCAAGCGTCATTAAATAAAGAACATTGTTCATTGCTTTAGAATCCAAAGAGTCTCCAAGAGGAACCCCACAGGTAGAGTCTCCAAAATAAAACCAACTTTCCAAGTTCCCAAGGTATAACCACATTCCTGTTGAGCCTCCAAGATAGGTATCACATTCCGAGTCATCAAAACAAAACCCCCATTCCGAGTCTCCAAAAATATAACCATCTTTCCAAGTCCCCAAGGTAAAACCACAATTTTCAGAAATATTGGGGGTTTCCGTGATAAGTCTCACATAGTATAACTGCGGACCATCAGGGAAAACTTCCCTTTCCCAATTTTTTAGGGTTTCTATGATGTGTCTCACATAGTATAACTGCGGACCATCAGGGAGAATTCCCATTTCACAATTTTTTAGGGTTTCTATGATGTGTCTCACATAGTATAACTGCGGACCATCAGGGAGAACTCTCCTTGCCCAATTTTTTAGGGTTTCTATGATGTGTCTCACATAGTATAACTGCGGACCATCAGGGAGAACTCTCCTTGCCCAATTTTTTAGGGTTTCTATGATGTGTCTCACATAGTATAACTGCGGACCATCAGGGAGAACTCTCCTTGCCCAATTTTTTAGGGTTTCTATGATGTGTCTCACATAGTATAACTGCGGACCATCAGGGAGAACTCTCCTTTCCCAATTTTCAGAAATTTGTGGGTCTCCAATGTATGACTTGTATTCTGGCTCATCAAGGTAGAACTTGTTCAGTGGGTTTTGTTTTGATAACTCACAACAAGTATCATCATGGTAAAACTCTTTTTCAGGATTTTGTGGATCTCCAAGGTATAACTCTTTGGCTGGGTCATCAAGGTAGAACTCGTTCTGGGGGTCTTGGTTGTTCAAAATGTCTTCAAACAAAAAAATAACTTCATCCCAAGTTGTGTTAAAAGCAGAATTTTCATTTCGTATCTCAGATACAATTTCCTGTGAAAGAAAATAACAATGTATTAATTTAATACAATATTTTTTATTTGTATAAATCAAGCTCTATGAATATTAAAATAAACTTTGTTAACTCTTACACGAGTCTCATCTTAAAAAAAAAAAAAAAAAAAAAAAAAAAAAATTAAATAAATAAATAAATAAATAAACAAACTTACCTCCATTGATAAGAGGTTCGAGTCCAGTTCATCAATCTGAAGGTTGAGTTCTACACAGGTAGTAGGACTCCATGGAATAGCAAAGTTATCCCATTCCATTTCGGCATCGTAGTCCATTCTCAAGTGAAGCAGAAAGCGTGTTTGAAAAAGCCTGTGTGGTCGGTGCCTTTTATAAGGACTGGGTGTGTCTTCCTGTGGAAATTCCCTGGGCGTGTCTTAACTGGAAATGATGTGATGGAAATTCCCTGAAAATGATGTAATGTATTACCTGGAAATGATACAATGCTGAAGAGTTTATAAAGTGGGTGGGACTTAGCAAAAGTGGGAGGAGCTTAGCAAAAGTGGGTGGGGCTTAGTAAAAAAGTGGGCGTGGCTTAACAAAAAGTGGGCGGGGCTTAGTAAAAATGGGCGTGGTTTACCAAAAAGTGGGCGGAGCTTACCAAAAAATGGTATGTGGCACTGGAGGCGCTCAAACAAGAACATTGAGGGAGGTTTACCATTTTATCTTAGCTCAGTTAAAATATCTTAATAAAGAACCAAACTCAAACATATTTTTTGTTAATATATTAGATGGTGAAGAGAGTTGTAGGAGAATTAAATTATTTCCCACGCATAAACAAATATTTGTAGGGTCGTTGTTTGAGTGGGTTATATTCACCAGATGATATTAAGAGTAAAAGGTTAAAAGGTCCATAAGGTCAGAAGGACCATTGTTTAAGTGGTCTAATGAATAAGGATAACATGTCAAAAGGTTAGAAGGTTCGTAAAGAACAGGGTGAGAGAAATATAGGTGTTTAGGGGCAATGAGGGAGGGAAAGAATTAATATGGAAGTGAATGGGTCAAAGATTAATCTGCCAGATGATATGTAGAAGAAGGATGATAGGTCTATAAGAGAAAACAAATATTTGTAGTGTTTGAGTGGTCTAATGAACAACATTAAGGATAGGTACTACAGACAAAAGGTTCATAAAGATGAGGGTGGGAGAAATAGAGGTGTTTATGATTTTTGAAAAAGACAAGGGGGTAAATGACATTAGATAGGGATTTCACATGTTAAACGGAGGTGTCCCAGAAGCAACATTATTACACTACTCTTGTGTTAGTGTTGAAAGCCCACTTTTCGCACTTGTGTTAGTGTTGAAAATCCACTTTTCGCACTTGTGTTGGTGCAGGAAGCCACCTTTGCACTTGTATTAGTGTGGAAAAACCACTTTTCGCACTTGTGTTAGTGTTGAAAAACCACTTTTTGCACTTGTATTAGTGTTGAAAAACCACATTTCGCACTTGTGTTGGTGTTGAAAAACCACTTTTCGCACTTGTGTTGGTGCAGGAAACCACTTTTGCACTTGTATTAGTGTGGAAAAAACACATTTCGCACTTGTGTTAGTGTTGAAAAACCACTTTTCGCACTTGTGTTAGTGTTGAAAAACCACTTTTCGCACTTGTGTTGGTGCAGGAAACCACTTTTGCACTTGTAATAGTGTGGAAAAAACACTTTTTGCACTTGTATTAGTGTGGAAAAAACACTTTTTGCACTTGTGATAGTGTTGAAAAACCACTTTTCGCACTTGTGTTAGTGTTGAAAAACCACTTTTCGCACTTGTGTTGGTGCAGGAAACCACTTTTGCACTTGTATTAGTGTGGAAAAACCACTTTTCACACTTGTGTTAGTGTTGAAAAACAACTTTTCGCACTTGTGTTAGTGTTGTGAAACCACTTTTCGCACTTGTGTTAGTGTTGAAAAACCACTTTTCGCATTTGTGTTGGTGCAGGAAACCACTTTTGCACTTGTATTAGTGTGGAAAAAACACTTTTCGCACTTGTGTTAGTGTTGAAAAACCACTTTTCGCACTTGTGTTAGTGTTGAAAAACCACTTTTCGCACTTGTGTTAATGTTGAAAAACCACTTTTCGCACTTGTGTTGGTGCAGGAAACCACTTTTGCACTTGTATTAGTGTGGAAAAACCACTTTTCGCACTTGTGTTAGTGTTGAAAAGCCACTTTTCGCACTTGTGTTAGTGTTGTAAAACCACTTTTCGCACTTGTGTTGGTGCAGGAAACCACTTTTCCACTTGTATTAGTGTGGAAAAACCACTTTTCGCACTTGTGTTAGTGTTGAAAAGCCACTTTTCGCACTTGTGTTAGTGTTGTAAAACCACTTTTCGCACTTGTGTTGGTGCAGGAAACCACTTTTGCACTTGTATTAGTGTGGAAAAACCACTTTTCGCACTTGTGTTAGTGTTGAAAAACCACTTTTCGCACTTGTGTTAGTGTTGAAAAACCACTTTTTGCACTTGTGTTAGTGTTGAAAAACCACTTTTCGCACTTGTGTTGGTGCAGGAAACCACTTTTGCACTTGTATTAGTGTGGAAAAAACACTTTTCGCACTTGTGTTAATGTTGAAAAACCACTTTTCGCACTTGTGTTAGTGTTGAAAAACCACTTTTCGCACTTGTGTTAGTGTTGAAAAACCACTTTTCGCACTTGTGTTGGTGCAGGAAACCACTTTTGCACTTGTATTAGTGTGGAAAAAACACTTTTTGCACTTGTGATAGTGTTGAAAAACCACTTTTCGCACTTGTGTTAGTGTTGAAAAACCACTTTTCGCACTTGTGTTGGTGCAGGAAACCACTTTTGCACTTGTATTAGTGTGGAAAAACCACTTTTCGCACTTGTGTTAGTGTTGAAAAACCACTTTTCGCACTTGTGTTAGTGTTGAAAAACCACTTTTGCACTTGTGTTGGAGCAGGAAACCACTTTTGCACTTGTATTAGTGTGGAAAAACACTTTTTGCACTTGTGATAGTGTTGAAAAACTACTTTTCGCACTTGTGTTAGTGTTGAAAAACCACTTTTCGCACTTGTGTTAGTGTTGAAAAACCACTTTTCGCACTTGTGTTGGTGCAGGAGACCACTTTTGCACTTGTATTAGTGTGGAAAAAACACATTTCGCACTTGTGTTAGTGTTGAAAAACCACTTTTCGCACTTGTGTTAGTGTTGAAAAACCACTTTTCGCACTTGTGTTAGTGTTGAAAAACCACTTTTCGCACTTGTATTAGTGTGGAAAAAACACATTTCGCACTTGTGTTAGTGTTGAAAGCCCACTTTTCGCACTTGTGTTAGTGTTGAAAATCCACTTTTCGCACTTGTGTTGGTGCAGGAAACCACCTTTGCACTTGTATTAGTGTGGAAAAACCACTTTTCGCACTTGTGTTAGTGTTGAAAAACCACTTTTTGCACTTGTATTAGTGTTGAAAAACCACATTTCGCACTTGTGTTGGTGTTGAAAAACCACTTTTCGCACTTGTGTTGGTGCAGGAAATCACTTTTGCACTTGTATTAGTGTGGAAAAAACACATTTCGCACTTGTGTTAGTGTTGAAAATCCACTTTTCGCACTTGTGTTGGTGCAGGAAACCACTTTTGCACTTGTATTAGTGTGGAAAAAACACTTTTCGCACTTGTGTTCGTGTTGAAAAACCACTTTTCGCACTTGTGTTAGTGTTGAAAAACCACTTTTCGCACTTGTGTTAGTGTTGAAAAACCACTTTTCGCACTTGTGTTAGTGTTGAAAGCCCACTTTTCGCACTTGTGTTAGTGTTGAAAATCCACTTTTCGCACTTGTGTTGGTGCAGGAAACCACCTTTGCACTTGTATTAGTGTGGAAAAACCACTTTTCGCACTTGTGTTAGTGTTGAAAAACCACTTTTTGCACTTGTGTTGGTGCAGGAAACCACTTTTGCACTTGTATTAGTGTGGAAAAAACACATTTCGCACTTGTGTTAGTGTTGAAAAACCACTTTTCGCACTTGTGTTAGTGTTGAAAAACCACTTTTCGCACTTGTGTTGGTGCAGGAAACCACTTTTGCACTTGTATTAGTGTGGAAAAAACACTTTTTGCACTTGTATTAGTGTGGAAAAAACACTTTTTGCACTTGTGATAGTGTTGAAAAACCACTTTTCGCACTTGTGTTAGTGTTGAAAAACCACTTTTCGCACTTGTGTTGGTGCAGGAAACCACTTTTGCACTTGTATTAGTGTGGAAAAAACACTTTTCGCACTTGTGTTAATGTTGAAAAACCACTTTTCGCACTTGTGTTAGTGTTGAAAAACCACTTTTCGCACTTGTGTTAGTGTTGAAAAACCACTTTTCGCACTTGTGTTGGTGCAGGAAACCACTTTTGCACTTGTATTAGTGTGGAAAAAACACTTTTTGCACTTGTGATAGTGTTGAAAAACCAATTTTCGCACTTGTGTTAGTGTTGAAAAACCACTTTTCGCACTTGTGTTGGTGCAGGAAACCACTTTTGCACTTGTATTAGTGTGGCAAAACCACTTTTCGCACTTGTGTTAGTGTTGAAAAACCACTTTTCGCACTTGTGTTAGTGTTGAAAAACCACTTTTGCACTTGTGTTGGAGCAGGAAACCACTTTTGCACTTGTATTAGTGTGGAAAAACACTTTTTGCACTTGTGATAGTGTTGAAAAACTACTTTTCGCACTTGTGTTAGTGTTGAAAAACCACTTTTCGCACTTGTGTTAGTGTTGAAAAACCACTTTTCGCACTTGTGTTAGTGTTGAAAGCCCACTTTTCGCACTTGTGTTAGTGTTGAAAATCCACTTTTCGCACTTGTGTTGGTGCAGGAAACCACCTTTGCACTTGTATTAGTGTGGAAAAACCACTTTTCGCACTTGTGTTAGTGTTGAAAAACCACTTTTTGCACTTGTAGTGTTGAAAAACCACATTTCGCACTTGTGTTGGTGTTGAAAAACCACTTTTCGCACTTGTGTTGGTGCAGGAAACCACTTTTGCACTTGTATTAGTGTGGAAAAAACACATTTCGCACTTGTGTTAGTGTTGAAAATCCACTTTTCGCACTTGTGTTGGTGCAGGAAACCACTTTTGCACTTGTATTAGTGTGGAAAAAACACTTTTCGCACTTGTGTTCGTGTTGAAAAACCACTTTTCGCACTTGTGTTAGTGTTGAAAAACCACTTTTCGCACTTGTGTTAGTGTTGAAAAACCACTTTTCGCACTTGTGTTAGTGTTGAAAGCCCACTTTTCGCACTTGTGTTAGTGTTGAAAATCCACTTTTCGCACTTGTGTTGGTGCAGGAAACCACCTTTGCACTTGTATTAGTGTGGAAAAACCACTTTTCGCACTTGTGTTAGTGTTGAAAAACCACTTTTTGCACTTGTATTAGTGTTGAAAAACCACATTTCGCACTTGTGTTGGTGTTGAAAAACCACTTTTCGCACTTGTGTTGGTGCAGGAAACCACTTTTGCACTTGTATTAGTGTGGAAAAAACACATTTCGCACTTGTGTTAGTGTTGAAAAACCACTTTTCGCACTTGTGTTAGTGTTGAAAAACCACTTTTCGCACTTGTGTTGGTGCAGGAAACCACTTTTGCACTTGTATTAGTGTGGAAAAAACACTTTTTGCACTTGTGATAGTGTTGAAAAACCACTTTTCGCACTTGTGTTAGTGTTGAAAAACCACTTTTCGCACTTGTGTTGGTGCAGGAAACCACTTTTGCACTTGTATTAGTGTGGAAAAAACACTTTTTGCACTTGTGATAGCGTTGAAAACCCACTTTTCGCACTTGTGTTAGTGTTGAAAATCCACTTTTCGCACTTGTGTTGGTGCAGGAAACCACTTTTGCACTTGTATTAGTGTGGCAAAACCACTTTTCGCACTTGTGTTAGTGTTGAAAAACCACTTTTCGCACTTGTGTTAGTGTTGAAAAACCACTTTTCGCACTTGTGTTAGTGAAGGAAACCACTTTTCGCACTTGTGTTAGTGTTGAAAACCCACTTTTCGCACTTGTGTTAGTGTTGAAAATCCACTTTTCGCACTTGTGTTGGTGCAGGAAACCACTTTTGCACTTGTATTAGTGTGGAAAAAACACTTTTTGCACTTGTGTTAGTGTTGAAAACCCACTTTTCGCACTTGTGTTAGTGTTGAAAATCCACTTTTCCCACTTGTGTTGGTGCAGGAATCCACTTTTGCACTTGTATTAGTGTGGAAAAAACACTTTTTGCACTTGTGATATTGTTGAAAAACCACTTTTCGCACTTGTGTTAGTGTTGAAAAACCACTTTTCGCACTTGTGTTGGTGCAGGAAACCACTTTTGCACTTGTATTAGTGTGGAAAAAACACTTTTCGCACTTGTGTTAGTGTTGAAAAACCACTTTTCGCACTTGTGTTAGTTTTGAAAAACCACTTTTCGCACTTGTGTTGGTGCAGGAAACCACTTTTGCACTTGTATTAGTGTGGAAAAAACACTTTTTGCACTTGTGATAGTGTTGAAAACCCACTTTTCGCACTTGTGTTAGTGTTGAAAATCCACTTTTCGCACTTGTGTTGGTGCAGGAAACCACTTTTGCACTTGTATTAGTGTGGAAAAAACACTTTTCGCACTTGTGTTAGTGTTGAAAGCCCACTTTTCGCACTTGTGTTAGTGTTGAAAATCCACTTTTCGCACTTGTGTTGGTGCAGGAAACCACCTTTGCACTTGTATTAGTGTGGAAAAACCACTTTTCGCACTTGTGTTAGTGTTGAAAAACCACTTTTTGCACTTGTATTAGTGTTGAAAAACCACATTTCGCACTTGTGTTGGTGTTGAAAAACCACTTTTCGCACTTGTGTTGGTGCAGGCAACCACTTTTGCACTTGTATTAGTGTGGAAAAAACACATTTCGCACTTGTGTTAGTGTTGAAAATCCACTTTTCGCACTTGTGTTGGTGCAGGAAACCACTTTTGCACTTGTATTAGTGTGGAAAAAACACTTTTCGCACTTGTGTTCGTGTTGAAAAACCACTTTTCGCACTTGTGTTAGTGTTGAAAAACCACTTTTCGCACTTGTGTTAGTGTTGAAAAACCACTTTTCGCACTTGTGTTAGTGTTGAAAGCCCACTTTTCGCACTTGTGTTAGTGTTGAAAATCCACTTTTCGCACTTGTGTTGGTGCAGGAAACCACCTTTGCACTTGTATTAGTGTGGAAAAACCACTTTTCGCACTTGTGTTAATGTTGAAAAACCACTTTTTGCACTTGTATTAGTGTTGAAAAACCACATTTCGCACTTGTGTTGGTGTTGAAAAACCACTTTTCGCACTTGTGTTGGTGCAGGAAACCACTTTTGCACTTGTATTAGTGTGGAAAAAACACATTTCGCACTTGTGTTAGTGTTGAAAAACCACTTTTCGCACTTGTGTTAGTGTTGAAAAACCACTTTTCGCACTTGTGTTGGTGCAGGAAACCACTTTTGCACTTGTATTAGTGTGGAAAAAACACTTTTTGCACTTGTGATAGTGTTGAAAAACCACTTTTCGCACTTGTGTTAGTGTTGAAAAACCACTTTTCGCACTTGTGTTGGTGCAGGAAACCACTTTTGCACTTGTATTAGTGTGGAAAAAACACTTTTTGCACTTGTGATAGTGTTGAAAACCCACTTTTCGCACTTGTGTTAGTGTTGAAAATCCACTTTTCGCACTTGTGTTGGTGCAGGAAACCACTTTTGCACTTGTATTAGTGTGGAAAAACCACTTTTCGCACTTGTGTTAGTGTTGAAAAACCACTTTTCGCACTTGTGTGAGTGTTGAAAAACCACTTTTCGCACTTGTGTTGGTGCAGGAAACCACTTTTGCACTTCTATTAGTGTGGAAAAAACACTTTTCGCACTTGTTTTAGTGTTGAAAAACCACTTTTCGCACTTGTGTTAGTGTTGAAAAACCACTTTTCGCACTTGTGTTAGTGTTGAAAAACCACTTTTCGCACTTGTGTTAGTGTTGTAAAACCACTTTTCGCACTTGTGTTGGTGCAGGAAACCACTTTTGCACTTGTATTAGTGTGGAAAAAAGACTTTTTGCACTTGTGATAGTGTTGAAAAACCACTTTTCGCACTTTTGTTAGTGTTGAAAAACCACTTTTCGCACTTGTGTTGGTGCAGGAAACCACTTTTGCACTTGTATTAGTGTGGAAAAACCACTTTTCGCACTTGTGTTAGTGTTGAAAAACCACTTTTCGCACTTGTGTTAGTGTTGAAAAACCACTTTTCGCAATTGTGTTAGTGTTGAAAAACCACTTTCCGCACTTGTGTTGGTGCAGGAAACAACTTTTGCACTTGTATTAGTGTGGAAAAAACACTTTTCGCACTTGTGTTAATGTTGAAAAACCACTTTTCGCACTTGTGTTAGTGTTGAAAAACCACTTTTCGCACTTGTGTTAGTGTTGAAAAACCACTTTTCGCACTTGTGTTGGTGCAGGAAACCACTTTTGCACTTGTATTAGTGTGGAAAAAACACTTTTTGCACTTGTGATAGTGTTGAAAAACCACTTTTCGCACTTGTGTTAGTGTTGAAAAACCACTTTTTGCACTTGTGTTGGTGCAGGAAACCACTTTTGCACTTGTATTAGTGTGGAAAAAACACTTTTCGCACTTGTGTTAGTGTTGAAAAACCACTTTTCGCACTTGTGTTCATGTTGAAAAACCACTTTTCGCACTTGTGTTGGTGCAGGAAACCACTTTTACACTTGTATTAGTGTGGAAAAACCACTTTTTGCACTTGTGTTAGTGTTGAAAATCCACTTTTCGCACTTGTGTTAGTGTTGAAAAACCACTTTTCGCACTTGTGTTGGTGCAGGAAACCACTTTTGCACTTGTATTAGTGTGGAAAAACCACTTTTCACACTTGTGTTAGTGTTGAAAAACAACTTTTCGCACTTGTGTTAGTGTTTTGAAACCACTTTTCGCACTTGTGTTAGTGTTGAAAAACCACTTTTCGCATTTGTGTTGGTGCAGGAAACCACTTTTGCACTTGTATTAGTGTGGAAAAAACACTTTTCGCACTTGTGTTAGTGTTGAAAAACCACTTTTCGCACTTGTGTTAGTGTTGAAAAACCACTTTTCGCACTTGTGTTAATGTTGAAAAACCACTTTTCGCACTTGTGTTGGTGCAGGAAACCACTTTTGCACTTGTATTAGTGTGGAAAAACCACTTTTCGCACTTGTGTTAGTGTTGAAAAGCCACTTTTTGCACTTGTGTTAGTGTTGTAAAACCACTTTTCGCACTTGTGTTGGTGCAGGAAACCACTTTTCCACTTGTATTAGTGTGGAAAAACCACTTTTCGCACTTGTGTTAGTGTTGAAAAGCCACTTTTCGCACTTGTGTTAGTGTTGTAAAACCACTTTTCGCACTTGTGTTGGTGCAGGAAACCACTTTTGCACTTGTATTAGTGTGGAAAAACCACTTTTCGCACTTGTGTTAGTGTTGAAAAACCACTTTTCGCACTTGTGTTAGTGTTGAAAAACCACTTTTTGCACTTGTGTTAGTGTTGAAAAACCACTTTTCGCACTTGTGTTGGTGCAGGAAACCACTTTTGCACTTGTATTAGTGTGGAAAAAACACTTTTCGCACTTGTGTTAATGTTGAAAAACCACTTTTCGCACTTGTGTTAGTGTTGAAAAACCACTTTTCGCACTTGTGTTAGTGTTGAAAAACCACTTTTCGCACTTGTGTTGGTGCAGGAAACCACTTTTGCACTTGTATTAGTGTGGAAAAAACACTTTTTGCACTTGTGATAGTGTTGAAAAACCACTTTTCGCACTTGTGTTAGTGTTGAAAAACCACTTTTCGCACTTGTGTTGGTGCAGGAAACCACTTTTGCACTTGTATTAGTGTGGAAAAACCACTTTTCGCACTTGTGTTAGTGTTGAAAAACCACTTTTCGCACTTGTGTTAGTGTTGAAAAACCACTTTTGCACTTGTGTTGGAGCAGGAAACCACTTTTGCACTTGTATTAGTGTGGAAAAACACTTTTTGCACTTGTGATAGTGTTGAAAAACTACTTTTCGCACTTGTGTTAGTGTTGAAAAACCACTTTTCGCACTTGAGTTAGTGTTGAAAAACCACTTTTCGCACTTGTGTTGGTGCAGGAGACCACTTTTGCACTTGTATTAGTGTGGAAAAAACACATTTCGCACTTGTGTTAGTGTTGAAAAACCACTTTTCGCACTTGTGTTAGTGTTGAAAAACCACTTTTCGCACTTGTGTTAGTGTTGAAAAACCACTTTTCGCACTTGTGTTAGTGTTGAAAGCCCACTTTTCGCACTTGTGTTAGTGTTGAAAATCCACTTTTCGCACTTGTGTTGGTGCAGGAAACCACCTTTGCACTTGTATTAGTGTGGAAAAACCACTTTTCGCACTTGTGTTAGTGTTGAAAAACCACTTTTTGCACTTGTATTAGTGTTGAAAAACCACATTTCGCACTTGTGTTGGTGTTGAAAAACCACTTTTCGCACTTGTGTTGGTGCAGGAAACCACTTTTGCACTTGTATTAGTGTGGAAAAAACACATTTCGCACTTGTGTTAGTGTTGAAAATCCACTTTTCGCACTTGTGTTGGTGCAGGAAACCACTTTTGCACTTGTATTAGTGTGGAAAAAACACTTTTCGCACTTGTGTTCGTGTTGAAAAACCACTTTTCGCACTTGTGTTAGTGTTGAAAAACCACTTTTCGCACTTGTGTTAGTGTTGAAAAACCACTTTTCGCACTTGTGTTAGTGTTGAAAGCCCACTTTTCGCACTTGTGTTAGTGTTGAAAATCCACTTTTCGCACCTGTGTTGGTGCAGGAAACCACCTTTGCACTTGTATTAGTGTGGAAAAACCACTTTTCGCACTTGTGTTAGTGTTGAAAAACCACTTTTTGCACTTGTATTAGTGTTGAAAAACCACATTTCGCACTTGTGTTGGTGTTGAAAAACCACTTTTCGCACTTGTGTTGGTGCAGGAAACCACTTTTGCACTTGTATTAGTGTGGAAAAAACACTTTTCGCACTTGTGTTAATGTTGAAAAACCACTTTTCGCACTTGTGTTAGTGTTGAAAAACCACTTTTCGCACTTGTGTTAGTGTTGAAAAACCACTTTTCGCACTTGTGTTGGTGCAGGAAACCACTTTTGCACTTGTATTAGTGTGGAAAAAACACTTTTTGCACTTGTGATAGTGTTGAAAAACCACTTTTCGCACTTGTGTTAGTGTTGAAAAACCACTTTTCGCACTTGTGTTGGTGCAGGAAACCACTTTTGCACTTGTATTAGTGTGGAAAAACCACTTTTCGCACTTGTGTTAGTGTTGAAAAACCACTTTTCGCACTTGTGTTAGTGTTGAAAAACCACTTTTGCACTTGTGTTGGAGCAGGAAACCACTTTTGCACTTGTATTAGTGTGGAAAAACACTTTTTGCACTTGTGATAGTGTTGAAAAACTACTTTTCGCACTTGTGTTAGTGTTGAAAAACCACTTTTCGCACTTGAGTTAGTGTTGAAAAACCACTTTTCGCACTTGTGTTGGTGCAGGAGACCACTTTTGCACTTGTATTAGTGTGGAAAAAATACATTTCGCACTTGTGTTAGTGTTGAAAAACCACTTTTCGCACTTGTGTTAGTGTTGAAAAACCACTTTTCGCACTTGTGTTAGTGTTGAAAAACCACTTTTCGCACTTGTGTTAGTGTTGAAAGCCCACTTTTCGCACTTGTGTTAGTGTTGAAAATCCACTTTTCGCACTTGTGTTGGTGCAGGAAACCACCTTTGCACTTGTATTAGTGTGGAAAAACCACTTTTCGCACTTGTGTTAGTGTTGAAAAACCACTTTTTGCACTTGTATTAGTGTTGAAAAACCACATTTCGCACTTGTGTTGGTGTTGAAAAACCACTTTTCGCACTTGTGTTGGTGCAGGAAACCACTTTTGCACTTGTATTAGTGTGGAAAAAACACATTTCGCACTTGTGTTAGTGTTGAAAATCCACTTTTCGCACTTGTGTTGGTGCAGGAAACCACTTTTGCACTTGTATTAGTGTGGAAAAAACACTTTTCGCACTTGTGTTCGTGTTGAAAAACCACTTTTCGCACTTGTGTTAGTGTTGAAAAACCACTTTTCGCACTTGTGTTAGTGTTGAAAAACCACTTTTCGCACTTGTGTTAGTGTTGAAAGCCCACTTTTCGCACTTGTGTTAGTGTTGAAAATCCACTTTTCGCACCTGTGTTGGTGCAGGAAACCACCTTTGCACTTGTATTAGTGTGGAAAAACCACTTTTCGCACTTGTGTTAGTGTTGAAAAACCACTTTTTGCACTTGTATTAGTGTTGAAAAACCACATTTCGCACTTGTGTTGGTGTTGAAAAACCACTTTTCGCACTTGTGTTGGTGCAGGAAACCACTTTTGCACTTGTATTAGTGTGGAAAAAACACATTTCGCACTTGTGTTAGTGTTGAAAAACCACTTTTCGCACTTGTGTTAGTGTTGAAAAACCACTTTTCGCACTTGTGTTGGTGCAGGAAACCACTTTTGCACTTGTATTAGTGTGGAAAAAACACTTTTTGCACTTGTATTAGTGTGGAAAAAACACTTTTTGCACTTGTGATAGTGTTGAAAAACCACTTTTCGCACTTGTGTTAGTGTTGAAAAACCACTTTTCGCACTTGTGTTGGTGCAGGAAACCACTTTTGCACTTGTATTAGTGTGGAAAAAACACTTTTCGCACTTGTGTTAGTGTTGAAAAACCACTTTTCGCACTTGTGTTCATGTTGAAAAACCACTTTTCGCACTTGTGTTGGTGCAGGAAACCACTTTTACACTTGTATTAGTGTGGAAAAACCACTTTTCACACTTGTGTTAGTGTTGAAAAACAACTTTTCGCACTTGTGTTAGTGTTGTGAAACCACTTTTCGCACTTGTGTTAGTGTTGAAAAACCACTTTTCGCATTTGTGTTGGTGCAGGAAACCACTTTTGCACTTGTATTAGTGTGGAAAAAACACTTTTCGCACTTGTGTTAGTGTTGAAAAACCACTTTTCGCACTTGTGTTAGTGTTGAAAAACCACTTTTCGCACTTGTGTTAATGTTGAAAAACCACTTTTCGCACTTGTGTTGGTGCAGGAAACCACTTTTGCACTTGTATTAGTGTGGAAAAACCACTTTTCGCACTTGTGTTAGTGTTGAAAAGCCACTTTTCGCACTTGTGTTAGTGTTGTAAAACCACTTTTCGCACTTGTGTTGGTGCAGGAAACCACTTTTCCACTTGTATTAGTGTGGAAAAACCACTTTTCGCACTTGTGTTAGTGTTGAAAAGCCACTTTTCGCACTTGTGTTAGTGTTGTAAAACCACTTTTCGCACTTGTGTTGGTGCAGGAAACCACTTTTGCACTTGTATTAGTGTGGAAAAACCACTTTTCGCACTTGTGTTAGTGTTGAAAAACCACTTTTCGCACTTGTGTTAGTGTTGAAAAACCACTTTTTGCACTTGTGTTAGTGTTGAAAAACCACTTTTCGCACTTGTGTTGGTGCAGGAAACCACTTTTGCACTTGTATTAGTGTGGAAAAAACACTTTTCGCACTTGTGTTAATGTTGAAAAACCACTTTTCGCACTTGTGTTAGTGTTGAAAAACAACTTTTCGCACTTGTGTTAGTGTTGAAAAACCACTTTTCGCACTTGTGTTGGTGCAGGAAACCACTTTTGCACTTGTATTAGTGTGGAAAAAACACTTTTTGCACTTGTGATAGTGTTGAAAAACCACTTTTCGCACTTGTGTTAGTGTTGAAAAACCACTTTTCGCACTTGTGTTGGTGCAGGAAACCACTTTTGCACTTGTATTAGTGTGGAAAAACCACTTTTCGCACTTGTGTTAGTGTTGAAAAACCACTTTTCGCACTTGTGTTAGTGTTGAAAAACCACTTTTCGCACTTGTGTTGGAGCAGGAAACCACTTTTGCACTTGTATTAGTGTGGAAAAACACTTTTTGCACTTGTGATAGTGTTGAAAAACTACTTTTCGCACTTGTGTTAGTGTTGAAAAACCACTTTTCGCACTTGTGTTAGTGTTGAAAAACCACTTTTCGCACTTGTGTTAGTGTTGAAAAACCACTTTTCGCACTTGTGTTGGTGCAGGAAACCACTTTTGCACTTGTATTAGTGTGGAAAAAACACTTTTTGCACTTGTGATAGTGTTGAAAAACCACTTTTCGCACTTGTGTTAGTGTTGAAAAACCACTTTTCGCACTTGTGTTGGTGCAGGAAACCACTTTTGCACTTGTATTAGTGTGGAAAAAACACTTTTCGCACTTGTGTTAGTGTTGAAAAACCACTTTTCGCACTTGTGTTCATGTTGAAAAACCACTTTTCGCACTTGTGTTGGTGCAGGAAACCACTTTTACACTTGTATTAGTGTGGAAAAACCACTTTTTGCACTTGTGTTAGTGTTGAAAATCCACTTTTCGCACTTGTGTTAGTGTTGAAAAACCACTTTTCGCACTTGTGTTGGTGCAGGAAACCACTTTTGCACTTGTATTAGTGTGGAAAAACCACTTTTCACACTTGTGTTAGTGTTGAAAAACAACTTTTCGCACTTGTGTTAGTGTTGTGAAACCACTTTTCGCACTTGTGTTAGTGTTGAAAAACCACTTTTCGCATTTGTGTTGGTGCAGGAAACCACTTTTGCACTTGTATTAGTGTGGAAAAAACACTTTTCGCACTTGTGTTAGTGTTGAAAAACCACTTTTCGCACTTGTGTTAGTGTTGAAAAACCACTTTTCGCACTTGTGTTAATGTTGAAAAACCACTTTTCGCACTTGTGTTGGTGCAGGAAACCACTTTTGCACTTGTATTAGTGTGGAAAAACCACTTTTCGCACTTGTGTTAGTGTTGAAAAGCCACTTTTTGCACTTGTGTTAGTGTTGTAAAACCACTTTTCGCACTTGTGTTGGTGCAGGAAACCACTTTTCCACTTGTATTAGTGTGGAAAAACCACTTTTCGCGCTTGTGTTAGTGTTGAAAAGCCACTTTTCGCACTTGTGTTAGTGTTGTAAAACCACTTTTCGCACTTGTGTTGGTGCAGGAAACCACTTTTGCACTTGTATTAGTGTGGAAAAACCACTTTTCGCACTTGTGTTAGTGTTGAAAAACCACTTTTCGCACTTGTGTTAGTGTTGAAAAACCACTTTTTGCACTTGTGTTAGTGTTGAAAAACCACTTTTCGCACTTGTGTTGGTGCAGGAAACCACTTTTGCACTTGTATTAGTGTGGAAAAAACACTTTTCGCACTTGTGTTAATGTTGAAAAACCACTTTTCGCACTTGTGTTAGTGTTGAAAAACCACTTTTCGCACTTGTGTTAGTGTTGAAAAACCACTTTTCGCACTTGTGTTGGTGCAGGAAACCACTTTTGCACTTGTATTAGTGTGGAAAAAACACTTTTTGCACTTGTGATAGTGTTGAAAAACCACTTTTCGCACTTGTGTTAGTGTTGAAAAACCACTTTTCGCACTTGTGTTGGTGCAGGAAACCACTTTTGCACTTGTATTAGTGTGGAAAAACCACTTTTCGCACTTGTGTTAGTGTTGAAAAACCACTTTTCGCACTTGTGTTAGTGTTGAAAAACCACTTTTGCACTTGTGTTGGAGCAGGAAACCACTTTTGCACTTGTATTAGTGTGGAAAAACACTTTTTGCACTTGTGATAGTGTTGAAAAACTACTTTTCGCACTTGTGTTAGTGTTGAAAAACCACTTTTCGCACTTGAGTTAGTGTTGAAAAACCACTTTTCGCACTTGTGTTGGTGCAGGAGACCACTTTTGCACTTGTATTAGTGTGGAAAAAACACATTTCGCACTTGTGTTAGTGTTGAAAAACCACTTTTCGCACTTGTGTTAGTGTTGAAAAACCACTTTTCGCACTTGTGTTAGTGTTGAAAAACCACTTTTCGCACTTGTGTTAGTGTTGAAAGCCCACTTTTCGCACTTGTGTTAGTGTTGAAAATCCACTTTTCGCACTTGTGTTGGTGCAGGAAACCACCTTTGCACTTGTATTAGTGTGGAAAAACCACTTTTCGCACTTGTGTTAGTGTTGAAAAACCACTTTTTGCACTTGTATTAGTGTTGAAAAACCACATTTCGCACTTGTGTTGGTGTTGAAAAACCACTTTTCGCACTTGTGTTGGTGCAGGAAACCACTTTTGCACTTGTATTAGTGTGGAAAAAACACATTTCGCACTTGTGTTAGTGTTGAAAATCCACTTTTCGCACTTGTGTTGGTGCAGGAAACCACTTTTGCACTTGTATTAGTGTGGAAAAAACACTTTTCGCACTTGTGTTCGTGTTGAAAAACCACTTTTCGCACTTGTGTTAGTGTTGAAAAACCACTTTTCGCACTTGTGTTAGTGTTGAAAAACCACTTTTCGCACTTGTGTTAGTGTTGAAAGCCCACTTTTCGCACTTGTGTTAGTGTTGAAAATCCACTTTTCGCACTTGTGTTGGTGCAGGAAACCACCTTTGCACTTGTATTAGTGTGGAAAAACCACTTTTCGCACTTGTGTTAGTGTTGAAAAACCACTTTTTGCACTTGTATTAGTGTTGAAAAACCACATTTCGCACTTGTGTTGGTGTTGAAAAACCACTTTTCGCACTTGTGTTGGTGCAGGAAACCACTTTTGCACTTGTATTAGTGTGGAAAAAACACATTTCGCACTTGTGTTAGTGTTGAAAAACCACTTTTCGCACTTGTGTTAGTGTTGAAAAACCACTTTTCGCACTTGTGTTGGTGCAGGAAACCACTTTTGCACTTGTATTAGTGTGGAAAAAACACTTTTTGCACTTGTATTAGTGTGGAAAAAACACTTTTTGCACTTGTGATAGTGTTGAAAAACCACTTTTCGCACTTGTGTTAGTGTTGAAAAACCACTTTTCGCACTTGTGTTGGTGCAGGAAACCACTTTTGCACTTGTATTAGTGTGGAAAAAACACTTTTCGCACTTGTGTTAGTGTTGAAAAACCACTTTTCGCACTTGTGTTCATGTTGAAAAACCACTTTTCGCACTTGTGTTGGTGCAGGAAACCACTTTTACACTTGTATTAGTGTGGAAAAACCACTTTTCACACTTGTGTTAGTGTTGAAAAACAACTTTTCGCACTTGTGTTAGTGTTGTGAAACCACTTTTCGCACTTGTGTTAGTGTTGAAAAACCACTTTTCGCATTTGTGTTGGTGCAGGAAACCACTTTTGCACTTGTATTAGTGTGGAAAAAACACTTTTCGCACTTGTGTTAGTGTTGAAAAACCACTTTTCGCACTTGTGTTAGTGTTGAAAAACCACTTTTCGCACTTGTGTTAATGTTGAAAAACCACTTTTCGCACTTGTGTTGGTGCAGGAAACCACTTTTGCACTTGTATTAGTGTGGAAAAACCACTTTTCGCACTTGTGTTAGTGTTGAAAAGCCACTTTTCGCACTTGTGTTAGTGTTGTAAAACCACTTTTCGCACTTGTGTTGGTGCAGGAAACCACTTTTCCACTTGTATTAGTGTGGAAAAACCACTTTTCGCACTTGTGTTAGTGTTGAAAAGCCACTTTTCGCACTTGTGTTAGTGTTGTAAAACCACTTTTCGCACTTGTGTTGGTGCAGGAAACCACTTTTGCACTTGTATTAGTGTGGAAAAACCACTTTTCGCACTTGTGTTAGTGTTGAAAAACCACTTTTCGCACTTGTGTTAGTGTTGAAAAACCACTTTTTGCACTTGTGTTAGTGTTGAAAAACCACTTTTCGCACTTGTGTTGGTGCAGGAAACCACTTTTGCACTTGTATTAGTGTGGAAAAAACACTTTTCGCACTTGTGTTAATGTTGAAAAACCACTTTTCGCACTTGTGTTAGTGTTGAAAAACAACTTTTCGCACTTGTGTTAGTGTTGAAAAACCACTTTTCGCACTTGTGTTGGTGCAGGAAACCACTTTTGCACTTGTATTAGTGTGGAAAAAACACTTTTTGCACTTGTGATAGTGTTGAAAAACCACTTTTCGCACTTGTGTTAGTGTTGAAAAACCACTTTTCGCACTTGTGTTGGTGCAGGAAACCACTTTTGCACTTGTATTAGTGTGGAAAAACCACTTTTCGCACTTGTGTTAGTGTTGAAAAACCACTTTTCGCACTTGTGTTAGTGTTGAAAAACCACTTTTCGCACTTGTGTTGGAGCAGGAAACCACTTTTGCACTTGTATTAGTGTGGAAAAACACTTTTTGCACTTGTGATAGTGTTGAAAAACTACTTTTCGCACTTGTGTTAGTGTTGAAAAACCACTTTTCGCACTTGTGTTAGTGTTGAAAAACCACTTTTCGCACTTGTGTTAGTGTTGAAAGCCCACTTTTCGCACTTGTGTTAGTGTTGAAAATCCACTTTTCGCACTTGTGTTGGTGCAGGAAACCACCTTTGCACTTGTATTAGTGTGGAAAAACCACTTTTCGCACTTGTGTTAGTGTTGAAAAACCACTTTTTGCACTTGTATTAGTGTTGAAAAACCACATTTCGCACTTGTGTTGGTGTTGAAAAACCACTTTTCGCACTTGTGTTGGTGCAGGAAACCACTTTTGCACTTGTATTAGTGTGGAAAAAACACATTTCGCACTTGTGTTGGTGTTGAAAATCCACTTTTCGCACTTGTGTTGGTGCAGGAAACCACTTTTGCACTTGTATTAGTGTGGAAAAAACACTTTTCGCACTTGTGTTCGTGTTGAAAAACCACTTTTCGCACTTGTGTTAGTGTTGAAAAACCACTTTTCGCACTTGTGTTAGTGTTGAAAAACCACTTTTCGCACTTGTGTTAGTGTTGAAAGCCCACTTTTCGCACTTGTGTTAGTGTTGAAAATCCACTTTTCGCACTTGTGTTGGTGCAGGAAACCACCTTTGCACTTGTATTAGTGTGGAAAAACCACTTTTCGCACTTGTGTTAGTGTTGAAAAACCACTTTTTGCACTTGTATTAGTGTTGAAAAACCACATTTCGCACTTGTGTTGGTGTTGAAAAACCACTTTTCGCACTTGTGTTGGTGCAGGAAACCACTTTTGCACTTGTATTAGTGTGGAAAAAACACATTTCGCACTTGTGTTAGTGTTGAAAAACCACTTTTCGCACTTGTGTTAGTGTTGAAAAACCACTTTTCGCACTTGTGTTGGTGCAGGAAACCACTTTTGCACTTGTATTAGTGTGGAAAAAACACTTTTTGCACTTGTGATAGTGTTGAAAAACCACTTTTCGCACTTGTGTTAGTGTTGAAAAACCACTTTTCGCACTTGTGTTGGTGCACGAAACCACTTTTGCACTTGTATTAGTGTGGAAAAAACACTTTTTGCACTTGTGATAGTGTTGAAAACCCACTTTTCGCACTTGTGTTAGTGTTGAAAATCCACTTTTCGCACTTGTGTTGGTGCAGGAAACCACTTTTGCACTTGTATTAGTGTGGAAAAACCACTTTTCGCACTTGTGTTAGTGTTGAAAAACCACTTTTCGCACTTGTGTTAGTGTTGAAAAACCACTTTTCGCACTTGTGTTAGTGTTGAAAAACCACTTTTCGCACTTGTGTTAGTGAAGGAAACCACTTTTCGCACTTGTGTTAGTGTTGAAAACCCACTTTTCGCACTTGTGTTAGTGTTGAAAATCCACTTTTCGCACTTGTGTTGGTGCAGGAAACCACTTTTGCACTTGTATTAGTGTGGAAAAAACACTTTTTGCACTTGTGTTAGTGTTGAAAACCCACTTTTCGCACTTGTGTTAGTGTTGAAAATCCACTTTTCCCACTTGTGTTGGTGCAGGAATCCACTTTTGCACTTGTATTAGTGTGGAAAAAACACTTTTTGCACTTGTGATATTGTTGAAAAACCACTTTTCGCACTTGTGTTAGTGTTGAAAAACCACTTTTCGCACTTGTGTTGGTGCAGGAAATCACTTTTGCACTTGTATTAGTGTGGAAAAACCACTTTTCGCACTTGTGTTAGTGTTGAAAAACCACTTTTCGCACTTGTGTTGGTGCAGGAAACCACTTTTGCACTTGTATTAGTGTGGAAAAAACACTTTTCGCACTTGTGTTAGTGTTGAAAAACCACTTTTCGCACTTGTGTTAGTTTTGAAAAACCACTTTTTGCACTTGTGTTGGTGCAGGAAACCACTTTTGCACTTGTATTAGTGTGGAAAAAACACTTTTTGCACTTGTGATAGTGTTGAAAACCCACTTTTCGCACTTGTGTTAGTGTTGAAAATCCACTTTTCGCACTTGTGTTGGTGCAGGAAACCACTTTTGCACTTGTATTAGTGTGGAAAAAACACTTTTCGCACTTGTGTTAGTGTTGAAAGCCCACTTTTCGCACTTGTGTTAGTGTTGAAAATCCACTTTTCGCACTTGTGTTGGTGCAGGAAACCACCTTTGCACTTGTATTAGTGTGGAAAAACCACTTTTCGCACTTGTGTTAGTGTTGAAAAACCACTTTTTGCACTTGTATTAGTGTTGAAAAACCACATTTCGCACTTGTGTTGGTGTTGAAAAACCACTTTTCGCACTTGTGTTGGTGCAGGAAACCACTTTTGCACTTGTATTAGTGTGGAAAAAACACATTTCGCACTTGTGTTAGTGTTGAAAATCCACTTTTCGCACTTGTGTTGGTGCAGGAAACCACTTTTGCACTTGTATTAGTGTGGAAAAAACACTTTTCGCACTTGTATTCGTGTTGAAAAACCACTTTTCGCACTTGTGTTAGTGTTGAAAAACCACTTTTCGCACTTGTGTTAGTGTTGAAAAACCACTTTTCGCACTTGTGTTAGTGTTGAAAGCCCACTTTTCGCACTTGTGTTAGTGTTGAAAATCCACTTTTCGCACTTGTGTTGGTGCAGGAAACCACCTTTGCACTTGTATTACTGTGGAAAAACCACTTTTCGCACTTGTGTTAGTGTTGAAAAACCACTTTTTGCACTTGTATTAGTGTTGAAAAACCACATTTCGCACTTGTGTTGGTGTTGAAAAACCACTTTTCGCACTTGTGTTGGTGCAGGAAACCACTTTTGCACTTGTATTAGTGTGGAAAAAACACATTTCGCACTTGTGTTAGTGTTGAAAAACCACTTTTCGCACTTGTGTTAGTGTTGAAAAACCACTTTTCGCACTTGTGTTGGTGCAGGAAACCACTTTTGCACTTGTATTAGTGTGGAAAAAACACTTTTTGCCCTTGTGATAGTGTTGAAAAACCACTTTTCGCACTTGTGTTAGTGTTGAAAAACCACTTTTCGCACTTGTGTTGGTGCACGAAACCACTTTTGCACTTGTATTAGTGTGGAAAAAACACTTTTTGCACTTGTGATAGTGTTGAAAACCCACTTTTCGCACTTGTGTTAGTGTTGAAAATCCACTTTTCGCACTTGTGTTGGTGCAGGAAACCACTTTTGCACTTGTATTAGTGTGGAAAAACCACTTTTCGCACTTGTGTTAGTGTTGAAAAACCACTTTTCGCACTTGTGTTAGTGTTGAAAAACCACTTTTCGCACTTGTGTTAGTGTTGAAAAACCACTTTTCGCACTTGTGTTAGTGAAGGAAACCACTTTTCGCACTTGTGTTAGTGTTGAAAACCCACTTTTCGCACTTGTGTTAGTGTTGAAAATCCACTTTTCGCACTTGTGTTGGTGCAGGAAACCACTTTTGCACTTGTATTAGTGTGGAAAAAACACTTTTTGCACTTGTGTTAGTGTTGAAAACCCACTTTTCGCACTTGTGTTAGTGTTGAAAATCCACTTTTCCCACTTGTGTTGGTGCAGGAATCCACTTTTGCACTTGTATTAGTGTGGAAAAAACACTTTTTGCACTTGTGATATTGTTGAAAAACCACTTTTCGCACTTGTGTTAGTGTTGAAAAACCACTTTTCGCACTTGTGTTGGTGCAGGAAATCACTTTTGCACTTGTATTAGTGTGGAAAAACCACTTTTCGCACTTGTGTTAGTGTTGAAAAACCACTTTTCGCACTTGTGTTGGTGCAGGAAACCACTTTTGCACTTGTGTTGGTGCAGGAAACCACCTTTGCACTTGTATTACTGTGGAAAAACCACTTTTCGCACTTGTGTTAGTGTTGAAAAACCACTTTTTGCACTTGTATTAGTGTTGAAAAACCACATTTCGCACTTGTGTTGGTGTTGAAAAACCACTTTTCGCACTTGTGTTGGTGCAGGAAACCACTTTTGCACTTGTATTAGTGTGGAAAAAACACATTTCGCACTTGTGTTAGTGTTGAAAAACCACTTTTCGCACTTGTGTTAGTGTTGAAAAACCACTTTTCGCACTTGTGTTGGTGCAGGAAACCACTTTTGCACTTGTATTAGTGTGGAAAAAACACTTTTTGCACTTGTGATAGTGTTGAAAAACCACTTTTCGCACTTGTGTTAGTGTTGAAAAACCACTTTTCGCACTTGTGTTGGTGCACGAAACCACTTTTGCACTTGTATTAGTGTGGAAAAAACACTTTTTGCACTTGTGATAGTGTTGAAAACCCACTTTTCGCACTTGTGTTAGTGTTGAAAATCCACTTTTCGCACTTGTGTTGGTGCAGGAAACCACTTTTGCACTTGTATTAGTGTGGAAAAACCACTTTTCGCACTTGTGTTAGTGTTGAAAAACCACTTTTCGCACTTGTGTTAGTGTTGAAAAACCACTTTTCGCACTTGTGTTAGTGTTGAAAAACCACTTTTCGCACTTGTGTTAGTGAAGGAAACCACTTTTCGCACTTGTGTTAGTGTTGAAAACCCACTTTTCGCACTTGTGTTAGTGTTGAAAATCCACTTTTCGCACTTGTGTTGGTGCAGGAAACCACTTTTGCACTTGTATTAGTGTGGAAAAAACACTTTTTGCACTTGTGTTAGTGTTGTAAACCCACTTTTCGCACTTGTGTTAGTGTTGAAAATCCACTTTTCCCACTTGTGTTGGTGCAGGAATCCACTTTTGCACTTGTATTAGTGTGGAAAAAACACTTTTTGCACTTGTGATATTGTTGAAAAACCACTTTTCGCACTTGTGTTAGTGTTGAAAAACCACTTTTCGCACTTGTGTTGGTGCAGGAAATCACTTTTGCACTTGTATTAGTGTGGAAAAACCACTTTTCGCACTTGTGTTAGTGTTGAAAAACCACTTTTCGCACTTGTGTTGGTGCAGGAAACCACTTTTGCACTTGTATTAGTGTGGAAAAAACACTTTTCGCACTTGTGTTAGTGTTGAAAAACCACTTTTCGCACTTGTGTTAGTTTTGAAAAACCACTTTTTGCACTTGTGTTGGTGCAGGAAACCACTTTTGCACTTGTATTAGTGTGGAAAAAACACTTTTTGCACTTGTGATAGTGTTGAAAACCCACTTTTCGCACTTGTGTTAGTGTTGAAAATCCACTTTTCGCACTTGTGTTGGTGCAGGAAACCACTTTTGCACTTGTATTAGTGTGGAAAAAACACTTTTTGCACTTGTGTTAGTGTTGAAAGCCCACTTTTCGCACTTGTGTTAGTGTTGAAAATCCACTTTTCGCACTTGTGTTGGTGCAGGAAACCACCTTTGCACTTGTATTAGTGTGGAAAAACCACTTTTCGCACTTGTGTTAGTGTTGAAAAACCACTTTTTGCACTTGTATTAGTGTTGAAAAACCACATTTCGCACTTGTGTTGGTGTTGAAAAACCACTTTTCGCACTTGTGTTGGTGCAGGAAACCACTTTTGCACTTGTATTAGTGTGGAAAAAACACATTTCGCACTTGTGTTAGTGTTGAAAATCCACTTTTCGCACTTGTGTTGGTGCAGGAAACCACTTTTGCACTTGTATTAGTGTGGAAAAAACACTTTTCGCACTTGTGTTCGTGTTGAAAAACCACTTTTCGCACTTGTGTTAGTGTTGAAAAACCACTTTTCGCACTTGTGTTAGTGTTGAAAAACCACTTTTCGCACTTGTGTTAGTGTTGAAAGCCCACTTTTCGCACTTGTGTTAGTGTTGAAAATCCACTTTTCGCACTTGTGTTGGTGCAGGAAACCACCTTTGCACTTGTATTAGTGTGGAAAAACCACTTTTCGCACTTGTGTTAGTGTTGAAAAACCACTTTTTGCACTTGTATTAGTGTTGAAAAACCACATTTCGCACTTGTGTTGGTGTTGAAAAACCACTTTTCGCACTTGTGTTTGTGCAGGAAACCACTTTTGCACTTGTATTAGTGTGGAAAAAACACATTTCGCACTTGTGTTAGTGTTGAAAAACCACTTTTCGCACTTGTGTTAGTGTTGAAAAACCACTTTTCGCACTTGTGTTGGTGCAGGAAACCACTTTTGCACTTGTATTAGTGTGGAAAAAACACTTTTTGCACTTGTGATAGTGTTGAAAAACCACTTTTCGCACTTGTGTTAGTGTTGAAAAACCACTTTTCGCACTTGTGTTGGTGCAGGAAACCACTTTTGCACTTGTATTAGTGTGGAAAAAACACTTTTTGCACTTGTGATAGTGTTGAAAACCCACTTTTCGCACTTGTGTTAGTGTTGAAAATCCACTTTTCGCACTTGTGTTGGTGCAGGAAACCACTTTTGCACTTGTATTAGTGTTGAAAAACCACTTTTCGCACTTGTGTTAGTGTTGAAAAACCACTTTTCGCACTTGTGTTAGTGTTGAAAAACCACTTTTCGCACTTGTGTTAGTGTTGAAAAACCACTTTTCGCACTTGTGTTAGTGAAGGAAACCACTTTTCGCACTTGTGTTAGTGTTGAAAACCCACTTTTCGCACTTGTGTTAGTGTTGAAAATCCACTTTTCGCACTTGTGTTGGTGCAGGAAACCACTTTTGCACTTGTATTAGTGTGGAAAAAACACTTTTTGCACTTGTGTTAGTGTTGAAAACCCACTTTTCGCACTTGTGTTAGTGTTGAAAATCCACTTTTCCCACTTGTGTTGGTGCAGGAATCCACTTTTGCACTTGTATTAGTGTGGAAAAAACACTTTTTGCACTTGTGATATTGTTGAAAAACCACTTTTCGCACTTGTGTTAGTGTTGAAAAACCACTTTTCGCACTTGTGTTGGTGCAGGAAATCACTTTTGCACTTGTATTAGTGTGGAAAAACCACTTTTCGCACTTGTGTTAGTGTTGAAAAACCACTTTTCGCACTTGTGTTGGTGCAGGAAACCACTTTTGCACTTGTATTAGTGTGGAAAAAACACTTTTCGCACTTGTGTTAGTGTTGAAAAACCACTTTTTGCACTTGTGTTAGTGTTGAAAAACCACATTTCGCACTTGTGTTGGTGTTGAAAAACCACTTTTCGCACTTGTGTTGGTGCAGGAAACCACTTTTGCACTTGTATTAGTGTGGAAAAAACACATTTCGCACTTGTGTTAGTGTTGAAAATCCACTTTTCGCACTTGTGTTGGTGCAGGAAACCACTTTTGCACTTGTATTAGTGTGGAAAAAACACTTTTCGCACTTGTGTTCGTGTTGAAAAACCACTTTTCGCACTTGTGTAAGTGTGAAAAACCACTTTTCGCACTTGTGTTAGTGTTGAAAGCCCACTTTTCGCACTTGTGTTAGTGTTGAAAATCCACTTTTCGCACTTGTGTTGGTGCAGGAAACCACCTTTGCACTTGTATTAGTGTGGAAAAACCACTTTTCGCACTTGTGTTAGTGTTGAAAAACCACTTTTTGCACTTGTGTTAGTGTTGAAAAACCACATTTCGCACTTGTGTTGGTGTTGAAAAACCACTTTTCGCACTTGTGTTGGTGCAGGAAACCACTTTTGCACTTGTATTAGTGTGGAAAAAACACATTTCGCACTTGTGTTAGTGTTGAAAAACCACTTTTCGCACTTGTGTTAGTGTTGAAAAACCACTTTTCGCACTTGTGTTGGTGCAGGAAACCACTTTTGCACTTGTATTAGTGTGGAAAAAACACTTTTTGCACTTGTATTAGTGTGGAAAAACACTTTTTGCACTTGTGATAGTGTTGAAAAACCACTTTTCGCACTTGTGTTAGTGTTGAAAAACCACTTTTCGCACTTGTGTTGGTGCAGGAAACCTTTGCACTTGTATTAGTGTGGAAAAAACACTTTTTGCACTTGTGATAGTGTTGAAAACCCACTTTTCGCACTTGTGTTAGTGTTGAAAATCCACTTTTCGCACTTGTGTTGGTGCAGGAAACCACTTTTGCACTTGTATTAGTGTGGAAAAACCACTTTTCGCACTTGTGTTAGTGTTGAAAAACCACTTTTCGCACTTGTGTTAGTGTTGAAAAACCACTTTTCGCACTTGTGTTAGTGTTGAAAAACCACTTTTCGCACTTGTGTTAGTGAAGGAAACCACTTTTCGCACTTGTGTTAGTGTTGAAAACCCACTTTTCGCACTTGTGTTAGTGTTGAAAATCCACTTTTCGCACTTGTGTTGGTGCAGGAAACCACTTTTGCACTTGTATTAGTGTGGAAAAAACACTTTTTGCACTTGTGTTAGTGTTGAAAATCCACTTTTCCCACTTGTGTTGGTGCAGGAATCCACTTTTGCACTTGTATTAGTGTGGAAAAAGCACTTTTTGCACTTGTGATATTGTTGAAAAACCACTTTTCGCACTTGTGTTAGTGTTGAAAAACCACTTTTCGCACTTGTGTTGGTGCAGGAAATCACTTTTGCACTTGTATTAGTGTGGAAAAACCACTTTTCGCACTTGTGTTATTGTTGAAAAACCACTTTTCGCACTTGTGTTGGTGCAGGAAACCACTTTTGCACTTGTATTAGTGTGGAAAAAACACTTTTCGCACTTGTGTTAGTGTTGAAAAACCACTTTTCGCACTTGTGTTAGTTTTGAAAAACCACTTTTCGCACTTGTGTTGGTGCAGGAAACCACTTTTGCACTTGTATTAGTGTGGAAAAAACACTTTTTGCACTTGTGATAGTGTTGAAAACCCACTTTTCGCACTTGTGTTAGTGTTGAAAATCCACTTTTCGCACTTGTGTTGGTGCAGGAAACCACTTTTGCACTTGTATTAGTGTGGAAAAAACACTTTTCGCACTTGTGTTAGTGTTGAAAAACCACTTTTCGCACTTGTGTTAGTGTTGAAAAACCACTTTTCGCACTTGTGTTAGTGTTGAAAAACCACTTTTCGCACTTGTGTTGGTGCAGGAAACCACTTTTGCACTTGTATTAGTGTGGAAAAAACACTTTTCGCACTTGTGTTAGTGTTGAAAAACCACTTTTCGCACTTGTGTTAGTGTTGAAAAACCACTTTTCGCACTTGTGTTAGTGTTGAAAACCCACTTTTCGCACTTGTGTTAGTGTTGCAAACCCACTTTTCGCACTTGTGTTAGTGTTGAAAATCCACTTTTCGCACTTGTGTTGGTGCAGGAAACCACTTTTGCACTTGTATTAGTGTGGAAAAACCACTTTTCGCACTTGTGTTAGTGTTGAAAAACCACTTTTCGCACTTGTGTTAGTGTTGAAAAACCACTTTTCGCACTTGTGTTAGTGTTGAAAAACCACTTTTCGCACTTGTGTTGGTGCAGGAAACCACTTTTGCACTTGTATTAGTGTGGAAAAAACACTTTTCGCACTTGTGTTAGTGTTGAAAAACCACTTTTCGCACTTGTGTTAGTGTTGAAAAACCACTTTTCGCACTTGTGTTGGTGCAGGAAACCACTTTTGCACTTGTATTAGTGTGGAAAAAACACTTTTCGCACTTGTGTTAGTGTTGAAAAACCACTTTTCGCACTTGTGTTAGTGTTGAAAAACCACTTTTCGCACTTGTGTTAGTGTTGAAAAACCACTTTTCGCACTTGTGTTGGTGCAGGAGACCACTTTTGCACTTGTATTAGTGTGGAAAAAACACATTTCGCACTTGTGTTAGTGTTGAAAAACCACTTTTCGCACTTGTGTTAGTGTTGAAAAACCACTTTTCGCACTTGTGTTGGTGCAGGAAACCACTTTTGCACTTGTATTAGTGTGGAAAAACCACTTTTCGCACTTTTGTTAGTGTTGAAAAACCACTTTTCGCACTTGTGTTAGTGTTGAAAAACCACTTTTCGCACTCGTGTTAGTGTTGAAAAACCACTTTTCGCACTTGTGTTGGTGCAGGAAACCACTTTTGCACTTGTATTAGTGTTAGAAAAAACACTTTTCGCACTTGTGTTAGTGTTGAAAAACCACTTTTTGCACTTGTGTTAGTGTTGAAAAACCACATTTCGCACTTGTGTTGGTGTTGAAAAACCACTTTTTGCACTTGTGTTGGTGCAGGAAACCACTTTTGCACTTGTATTAGTGTGGAAAAAACACATTTCGCACTTGTGTTAGTGTTGAAAATCCACTTTTCGCACTTGTGTTGGTGCAGGAAACCACTTTTGCACTTGTATTAGTGTGGAAAAAACACTTTTCGCACTTGTGTTCGTGTTGAAAAACCACTTTTCGCACTTGTGTAAGTGTGAAAAACCACTTTTCGCACTTGTGTTAGTGTTGAAAGCCCACTTTTCGCACTTGTGTTAGTGTTGAAAATCCACTTTTCGCACTTGTGTTGGTGCAGGAAACCACCTTTGCACTTGTATTAGTGTGGAAAAACCACTTTTCGCACTTGTGTTAGTGTTGAAAAACCACTTTTTGCACTTGTGTTAGTGTTGAAAAACCACATTTCACACTTGTGTTGGTGTTGAAAAACCACTTTTCGCACTTGTGTTGGTGCAGGAAACCACTTTTGCACTTGTATTAGTGTGGAAAAAACACATTTCGCACTTGTGTTATTGTTGAAAAACCACTTTTCGCACTTGTGTTAGTGTTGAAAAACCACTTTTCGCACTTGTGTTGGTGCAGGAAACCACTTTTGCACTTGTATTAGTGTGGAAAAAACACTTTTTGCACTTGTATTAGTGTGGAAAAACACTTTTTGCACTTGTGATAGTGTTGAAAAACCACTTTTCGCACTTGTGTTAGTGTTGAAAAACCACTTTTCGCACTTGTGTTGGTGCAGGAAACCACTTTTGCACTTGTATTAGTGTGGAAAAAACACTTTTTGCACTTGTGATAGTGTTGAAAACCCACTTTTCGCACTTGTGTTAGTGTTGAAAATCCACTTTTCGCACTTGTGTTGGTGCAGGAAACCACTTTTGCACTTGTATTAGTGTGGAAAAACCACTTTTCGCACTTGTGTTAGTGTTGAAAAACCACTTTTCGCACTTGTGTTAGTGTTGAAAAACCACTTTTCGCACTTGTGTTAGTGTTGAAAAACCACTTTTCGCACTTGTGTTAGTGAAGGAAACCACTTTTCGCACTTGTGTTAGTGTTGAAAACCCACTTTTCGCACTTGTGTTAGTGTTGAAAATCCACTTTTCGCACTTGTGTTGGTGCAGGAAACCACTTTTGCACTTGTATTAGTGTGGAAAAAACACTTTTTGCACTTGTGTTAGTGTTGAAAATCCACTTTTCCCACTTGTGTTGGTGCAGGAATCCACTTTTGCACTTGTATTAGTGTGGAAAAAGCACTTTTTGCACTTGTGATATTGTTGAAAAACCACTTTTCGCACTTGTGTTAGTGTTGAAAAACCACTTTTCGCACTTGTGTTGGTGCAGGAAATCACTTTTGCACTTGTATTAGTGTGGAAAAACCACTTTTCGCACTTGTGTTAGTGTTGAAAAACCACTTTTCGCACTTGTGTTGGTGCAGGAAACCACTTTTGCACTTGTATTAGTGTGGAAAAAACACTTTTCGCACTTGTGTTAGTGTTGAAAAACCACTTTTCGCACTTGTGTTAGTTTTGAAAAACCACTTTTCACACTTGTGTTGGTGCAGGAAACCACTTTTGCACTTGTATTAGTGTGGAAAAAACACTTTTTGCACTTGTGATAGTGTTGAAAACCCACTTTTCGCACTTGTGTTAGTGTTGAAAATCCACTTTTCGCACTTGTGTTGGTGCAGGAAACCACTTTTGCACTTGTATTAGTGTGGAAAAAACACTTTTCGCACTTGTGTTAGTGTTGAAATACCACTTTTCGCACTTGCGTTAGTGTTGAAAAACCACATTTCGCACTTGTGTTGGTGTTGAAAAACCACTTTTCGCACTTGTGTTGGTGCAGGAAACCACTTTTGCACTTGTATTAGTGTGGAAAAAACACATTTCGCACTTGTGTTAGTGTTGAAAAACCACTTTTCGCACTTGTGTTAGTGTTGAAAAACCACTTTTCGCACTTGTGTTGGTGCAGGAAACCACTTTTGCACTTGTATTAGTGTGGAAAAAACACTTTTTGCACTTGTATTAGTGTGGAAAAACACTTTTTGCACTTGTGATAGTGTTGAAAAACCACTTTTCGCACTTGTGTTAGTGTTGAAAAACCACTTTTCGCACTTGTGTTGGTGCAGGAAACCACTTTTGCACTTGTATTAGTGTGGAAAAAACACTTTTTGCAATTGTGATAGTGTTGAAAACCCACTTTTCGCACTTGTGTTAGTGTTGAAAATCCACTTTTCGCACTTGTGTTGGTGCAGGAAACCACTTTTGCACTTGTATTAGTGTGGAAAAACCACTTTTCGCACTTGTGTTAGTGTTGAAAAACCACTTTTCGCACTTGTGTTAGTGTTGAAAAACCACTTTTCGCACTTGTGTTAGTGTTGAAAAACCACTTTTCGCACTTGTGTTAGTGAAGGAAACCACTTTTCGCACTTGTGTTAGTGTTGAAAACCCACTTTTCGCACTTGTGTTAGTGTTGAAAATCCACTTTTCACACTTGTGTTGGTGCAGGAAACCACTTTTGCACTTGTATTAGTGTGGAAAAAACACTTTTTGCACTTGTGTTAGTGTTGAAAACCCACTTTTCGCACTTGTGTTAGTGTTGAAAATCCACTTTTCGCACTTGTGTTGGTGCAGGAAATCACTTTTGCACTTGTATTAGTGTGGAAAAACCACTTTTCGCACTTGTGTTAGTGTTGAAAAACCACTTTTCGCACTTGTGTTGGTGCAGGAAACCACTTTTGCACTTGTATTGGTGTGGAAAAAACACTTTTCGCACTTGTGTTAGTGTTGAAAAACCACTTTTCGCACTTGTGTTAGTTTTGAAAAACCACTTTTCGCACTTGTGTTGGTGCAGGAAACCACTTTTGCACTTGTATTGGTGTGGAAAAAACACTTTTCGCACTTGTGTTAGTGTTGAAAAACCACTTTTCGCACTTGTGTTAGTTTTGAAAAACCACTTTTCGCACTTGTGTTGGTGCAGGAAACCACTTTTCGCACTTGTGTTAGTGTTGAAAATCCACTTTTCACACTTGTGTTGGTGCAGGAAACCACTTTTGCACTTGTATTAGTGTGGAAAAAACACTTTTCGCACTTGTGTTAGTGTTGAAAAACCACTTTTCGCACTTGTGTTAGTGTTGAAAAACCACTTTTCGCACTTGTGTTAGTGTTGAAAACCCACTTTTCGCACTTGTGTTAGTGTTGAAAACCCACTTTTCGCACTTGTGTTAGTGTTGAAAACCCACTTTTCGCACTTGTGTTAGTGTGGAAAATCCACTTTTCGCACTTGTGTTGGTGCAGGAAACCACTTTTGCACTTGTATTAGTGTGGAAAAACCACTTTTCGCACTTGTGTTAGTGTTGAAAAACCACTTTTCGCACTTGTGTTGGTGCAGGAAACCACTTTTGCACTTGTATTAGTGTGGAAAAAACACTTTTCGCACTTGTGTTAGTGTTGAAAAACCACTTTTCGCACTTGTGTTAGTGTTGAAAAACCACTTTTCGCACTTGTGTTGGTGCAGGAAACCACTTTTGCACTTGTATTAGTGTGGAAAAAACACTTTTCGCACTTGTGTTAGTGTTGAAAAACCACTTTTCGCACTTGTGTTAGTGTTGAAAAACCACTTTTCGCACTTGTGTTAGTGTTGAAAAACCACTTTTCGCACTTGTGTTAGTGTTGAAAAACCACTTTTCGCACTTGTGTTGGTGCAGGAGACCACTTTTACACTTGTATTAGTGTGGAAAAAACACATTTCGCACTTGTGTTAGTGTTGAAAAACCACTTTTCGCACTTGTGTTAGTGTTGAAAAACCACTTTTCGCACTTGTGTTGGTGCAGGAAACCACTTTTGCACTTGTATTAGTGTGGAAAAACCACTTTTCGCACTTCTGTTAGTGTTGAAAAACCACTTTTCACACTTGTGTTAGTGTTGAAAAACCACTTTTCGCACTCGTGTTAGTGTTGAAAAACCACTTTTCGCACTTGTGTTGGTGCAGGAAACCACTTTTGCACTTGTGTTAGTGTTGAAAACCCACTTTTCGCACTTGTGTTAGTGTTGAAAATCCACTTTTCGCACTTGTGTTGGTGCAGGAAACCACTTTTGCACTTGTATTAGTGTGGAAAAAACACTTTTTGCACTTGTGTTAGTGTTGAAAACCCACTTTTCGCACTTGTGTTAGTGTTGAAAATCCACTTTTCGCACTTGTGTTGGTGCAGGAAATCACTTTTGCACTTGTATTAGTGTGGAAAAACCACTTTTCGCACTTGGGTTAGTGTTGAAAAACCACTTTTCGCACTTGTGTTGGTGCAGGAAACCACTTTTGCACTTGTATTAGTGTGGAAAAAACACTTTTCGCACTTGTGTTAGTGTTGAAAAACCACTTTTCGCACTTGTGTTAGTTTTGAAAAACCACTTTTCGCACTTGTGTTGGTGCAGGAAACCACTTTTGCACTTGTATTAGTGTGGAAAAAACACTTTTTGCACTTGTGATAGTGTTGAAAACCCACTTTTCGCACTTGTGTTAGTGTTGAAAATCCACTTTTCGCACTTGTGTTGGTGCAGGAAACCACTTTTGCACTTGTATTAGTGTGGAAAAAACACTTTTCGCACTTGTGTTAGTGTTGAAAAACCACTTTTCGCACTTGTGTTAGTGTTGAAAAACCACTTTTCGCACTTGTGTTAGTGTTGAAAACCCACTTTTCGCACTTGTGTTAGTGTTGAAAACCCACTTTTCGCACTTGTGTTAGTGTTGAAAATCCACTTTTCGCACTTGTGTTGGTGCAGGAAACCACTTTTGCACTTGTATTAGTGTGGAAAAACCACTTTTCGCACTTGTGTTAGTGCTGAAAGCCCACTTTTCGCACTTGTGTTAGTGTTGAAATCCACTTTTCGCACTTGTGTTGGTGCAGGAAACCACCTTTGCACTTGTATTAGTGTGGAAAAACCACTTTTCGCACTTGTGTTAGTGTTGAAAAACCACTTTTTGCACTTGTGTTAGTGTTGAAAAACCACATTTCGCACTTGTGTTGGTGTTGAAAAACCACTTTTCGCACTTGTGTTGGTGCAGGAAACCACTTTTGCACTTGTATTAGTGTGGAAAAAACACATTTCGCACTTGTGTTAGTGTTGAAAAACCACTTTTCGCACTTGTGTTAGTGTTGAAAAACCACTTTTCGCACTTGTGTTGGTGCAGGAAACCACTTTTGCACTTGTATTAGTGTGGAAAAAACACTTTTTGCACTTGTATTAGTGTGGAAAAACACTTTTTGCACTTGTGATAGTGTTGAAAAACCACTTTTCGCACTTGTGTTAGTGTTGAAAAACCACTTTTCGCACTTGTGTTGGTGCAGGAAACCACTTTTGCACTTGTATTAGTGTGGAAAAAACACTTTTTGCACTTGTGATAGTGTTGAAAACCCACTTTTCGCACTTGTGTTAGTGTTGAAAATCCACTTTTCGCACTTGTGTTGGTGCAGGAAACCACTTTTGCACTTGTATTAGTGTGGAAAAACCACTTTTCGCACTTGTGTTAGTGTTGAAAAACCACTTTTCGCACTTGTGTTAGTGTTGAAAAACCACTTTTCGCACTTGTGTTAGTGTTGAAAAACCACTTTTCGCACTTGTGTTAGTGAAGGAAACCACTTTTCGCACTTGTGTTAGTGTTGAAAACCCACTTTTCGCACTTGTGTTAGTGTTGAAAATCCACTTTTCGCACTTGTGTTGGTGCAGGAAACCACTTTTGCACTTGTATTAGTGTGGAAAAAACACTTTTTGCACTTGTGTTAGTGTTGAAAATCCACTTTTCCCACTTGTGTTGGTGCAGGAATCCACTTTTGCACTTGTATTAGTGTGGAAAAAGCACTTTTTGCACTTGTGATATTGTTGAAAAACCACTTTTCGCACTTGTGTTAGTGTTGAAAAACCACTTTTCGCACTTGTGTTGGTGCAGGAAATCACTTTTGCACTTGTATTAGTGTGGAAAAACCACTTTTCGCACTTGTGTTAGTGTTGAAAAACCACTTTTCGCACTTGTGTTGGTGCAGGAAACCACTTTTGCACTTGTATTAGTGTGGAAAAAACACTTTTCGCACTTGTGTTAGTGTTGAAAAACCACTTTTCGCACTTGTGTTAGTTTTGAAAAACCACTTTTCGCACTTGTGTTGGTGCAGGAAACCACTTTTGCACTTGTATTAGTGTGGAAAAAACACTTTTTGCACTTGTGATAGTGTTGAAAACCCACTTTTCGCACTTGTGTTAGTGTTGAAAATCCACTTTTCGCACTTGTGTTGGTGCAGGAAACCACTTTTGCACTTGTATTAGTGTGGAAAAAACACTTTTCGCACTTGTGTTAGTGTTGAAAAACCACTTTTCGCACTTGCGTTAGTGTTGAAAAACCACATTTCGCACTTGTGTTGGTGTTGAAAAACCACTTTTCGCACTTGTGTTGGTGCAGGAAACCACTTTTGCACTTGTATTAGTGTGGAAAAAACACATTTCGCACTTGTGTTAGTGTTGAAAAACCACTTTTCGCACTTGTGTTAGTGTTGAAAAACCACTTTTCGCACTTGTGTTGGTGCAGGAAACCACTTTTGCACTTGTATTAGTGTGGAAAAAACACTTTTTGCACTTGTATTAGTGTGGAAAAACACTTTTTGCACTTGTGATAGTGTTGAAAAACCACTTTTCGCACTTGTGTTAGTGTTGAAAAACCACTTTTCGCACTTGTGTTGGTGCAGGAAACCACTTTTGCACTTGTATTAGTGTGGAAAAAACACTTTTTGCACTTGTGATAGTGTTGAAAACCCACTTTTCGCACTTGTGTTAGTGTTGAAAATCCACTTTTCGCACTTGTGTTGGTGCAGGAAACCACTTTTGCACTTGTATTAGTGTGGAAAAACCACTTTTCGCACTTGTGTTAGTGTTGAAAAACCACTTTTCGCACTTGTGTTAGTGTTGAAAAACCACTTTTCGCACTTGTGTTAGTGTTGAAAAACCACTTTTCGCACTTGTGTTAGTGAAGGAAACCACTTTTCGCACTTGTGTTAGTGTTGAAAACCCACTTTTCGCACTTGTGTTAGTGTTGAAAATCCACTTTTCGCACTTGTGTTGGTGCAGGAAACCACTTTTGCACTTGTATTAGTGTGGAAAAAACACTTTTTGCACTTGTGTTAGTGTTGAAAACCCACTTTTCGCACTTGTGTTAGTGTTGAAAATCCACTTTTCGCACTTGTGTTGGTGCAGGAAATCACTTTTGCACTTGTATTAGTGTGGAAAAACCACTTTTCGCACTTGTGTTAGTGTTGAAAAACCACTTTTCGCACTTGTGTTGGTGCAGGAAACCACTTTTGCACTTGTATTGGTGTGGAAAAAACACTTTTCGCACTTGTGTTAGTGTTGAAAAACCACTTTTCGCACTTGTGTTAGTTTTGAAAAACCACTTTTCGCACTTGTGTTGGTGCAGGAAACCACTTTTGCACTTGTATTAGTGTGGAAAAAACACTTTTTGCACTTGTGATAGTGTTGAAAACCCACTTTTCGCACTTGTGTTAGTGTTGAAAATCCACTTTTCACACTTGTGTTGGTGCAGGAAACCACTTTTGCACTTGTATTAGTGTGGAAAAAACACTTTTCGCACTTGTGTTAGTGTTGAAAAACCACTTTTCGCACTTGTGTTAGTGTTGAAAAACCACTTTTCGCACTTGTGTTAGTGTTGAAAACCCACTTTTCGCACTTGTGTTAGTGTTGAAAACCCACTTTTCGCACTTGTGTTAGTGTTGAAAACCCACTTTTCGCACTTGTGTTAGTGTGGAAAATCCACTTTTCGCACTTGTGTTGGTGCAGGAAACCACTTTTGCACTTGTATTAGTGTGGAAAAACCACTTTTCGCACTTGTGTTAGTGTTGAAAAACCACTTTTCGCACTTGTGTTGGTGCAGGAAACCACTTTTGCACTTGTATTAGTGTGGAAAAAACACTTTTCGCACTTGTGTTAGTGTTGAAAAACCACTTTTCGCACTTGTGTTAGTGTTGAAAAACCACTTTTCGCACTTGTGTTGGTGCAGGAAACCACTTTTGCACTTGTATTAGTGTGGAAAAAACACTTTTCGCACTTGTGTTAGTGTTGAAAAACCACTTTTCGCACTTGTGTTAGTGTTGAAAAACCACTTTTAGCACTTGTGTTAGTGTTGAAAAACCACTTTTCGCACTTGTGTTGGTGCAGGAGACCACTTTTACACTTGTATTAGTGTGGAAAAAACACATTTCGCACTTGTGTTAGTGTTGAAAAACCACTTTTCGCACTTGTGTTAGTGTTGAAAAACCACTTTTCGCACTTGTGTTGGTGCAGGAAACCACTTTTGCACTTGTATTAGTGTGGAAAAACCACTTTTCGCACTTCTGTTAGTGTTGAAAAACCACTTTTCACACTTGTGTTAGTGTTGAAAAACCACTTTTCGCACTCGTGTTAGTGTTGAAAAACCACTTTTCGCACTTGTGTTGGTGCAGGAAACCACTTTTGCACTTGTGTTAGTGTTGAAAACCCACTTTTCGCACTTGTGTTGGTGTTGAAAATCCACTTTTCGCACTTGTGTTGGTGCAGGAAACCACTTTTGCACTTGTATTAGTGTGGAAAAAACACTTTTTGCACTTGTGTTAGTGTTGAAAACCCACTTTTCGCACTTGTGTTAGTGTTGAAAATCCACTTTTCGCACTTGTGTTGGTGCAGGAAATCACTTTTGCACTTGTATTAGTGTGGAAAAACCACTTTTCGCACTTGGGTTAGTGTTGAAAAACCACTTTTCGCACTTGTGTTGGTGCAGGAAACCACTTTTGCACTTGTATTAGTGTGGAAAAAACACTTTTCGCACTTGTGTTAGTGTTGAAAAACCACTTTTCGCACTTGTGTTAGTTTTGAAAAACCACTTTTCGCACTTGTGTTGGTGCAGGAAACCACTTTTGCACTTGTATTAGTGTGGAAAAAACACTTTTTGCACTTGTGATAGTGTTGAAAACCCACTTTTCGCACTTGTGTTAGTGTTGAAAATCCACTTTTCGCACTTGTGTTGGTGCAGGAAACCACTTTTGCACTTGTATTAGTGTGGAAAAAACACTTTTCGCACTTGTGTTAGTGTTGAAAAACCACTTTTCGCACTTGTGTTAGTGTTGAAAAACCACTTTTCGCACTTGTGTTAGTGTTGAAAACCCACTTTTCGCACTTGTGTTAGTGTTGAAAACCCACTTTTCGCACTTGTGTTAGTGTTGAAAATCCACTTTTCGCACTTGTGTTGGTGCAGGAAACCACTTTTGCACTTGTATTAGTGTGGAAAAACCACTTTTCGCACTTGTGTTAGTGTTGAAAAACCACTTTTCGCACTTGTGTTAGTGTTGAAAAACCACTTTTCGCACTTGTGTTAGTGTTGAAAAACCACTTTTCGCACTTGTGTTGGTGCAGGAAACCACTTTTGCACTTGTATTAGTGTGGAAAAAACACTTTTCGCACTTGTGTTAGTGTTGAAAAACCACTTTTCGCACTTGTGTTAGTGTTGAAAAACCACTTTTCGCACTTGTGTTGGTGCAGGAAACCACTTTTGCACTTGTATTAGTGTGGAAAAAACACTTTTTGCACTTGTGATAGTGTTGAAAACCCACTTTTCGCACTTGTGTTGGTGCAGGAAATCACTTTTGCACTTGTATTAGTGTGGAAAAACCACTTTTCGCACTTGTGTTAGTGTTGAAAAACCACTTTTCGCACTTGTGTTGGTGCAGGAAACCACTTTTGCACTTGTATTAGTGTGGAAAAAACACTTTTCGCACTTGTGTTAGTGTTGAAAAACCACTTTTCGCACTTGTGTTAGTTTTGAAAAACCACTTTTTGCACTTGTGTTGGTGCAGGAAACCACTTTTGCACTTGTATTAGTGTGGAAAAAACACTTTTTGTACTTGTGATAGTGTTGAAAACCCACTTTTCGCACTTGTGTTAGTGTTGAAAATCCACTTTTCGCACTTGTGTTGGTGCAGGAAACCACTTTTGCACTTGTATTAGTGTGGAAAAAACACTTTTCGCACTTGTGTTAGTGTTGAAAAACCACTTTTCGCACTTGCGTTAGTGTTGAAAAACCACATTTCGCACTTGTGTTGGTGTTGAAAAACCACTTTTCGCACTTGTGTTGGTGCAGGAAACCACTTTTGCACTTGTATTAGTGTGGAAAAAACACATTTCGCACTTGTGTTAGTGTTGAAAAACCACTTTTCGCACTTGTGTTAGTGTTGAAAAACCACTTTTCGCACTTGTGTTGGTGCAGGAAACCACTTTTGCACTTGTATTAGTGTGGAAAAAACACTTTTTGCACTTGTATTAGTGTGGAAAAACACTTTTTGCACTTGTGATAGTGTTGAAAAACCACTTTTCGCACTTGTGTTAGTGTTGAAAAACCACTTTTCGCACTTGTGTTGGTGCAGGAAACCACTTTTGCACTTGTATTAGTGTGGAAAAAACACTTTTTGCACTTGTGATAGTGTTGAAAACCCACTTTTCGCACTTGTGTTAGTGTTGAAAATCCACTTTTCGCACTTGTTTTGGTGCAGGAAACCACTTTTGCACTTGTATTAGTGTGGAAAAACCACTTTTCGCACTTGTGTTAGTGTTGAAAAACCACTTTTCGCACTTGTGTTAGTGTTGAAAAACCACTTTTCGCACTTGTGTTAGTGTTGAAAAACCACTTTTCGCACTTGTGTTAGTGAAGGAAACCACTTTTCGCACTTGTGTTAGTGTTGAAAACCCACTTTTCGCACTTGTGTTAGTGTTGAAAATCCACTTTTCGCACTTGTGTTGGTGCAGGAAACCACTTTTGCACTTGTATTAGTGTGGAAAAAACACTTTTTGCACTTGTGTTAGTGTTGAAAACCCACTTTTCGCACTTGTGTTAGTGTTGAAAATCCACTTTTCGCACTTGTGTTGGTGCAGGAAATCACTTTTGCACTTGTATTAGTGTGGAAAAACCACTTTTCGCACTTGTGTTAGTGTTGAAAAACCACTTTTCGCACTTGTGTTGGTGCAGGAAACCACTTTTGCACTTGTATTAGTGTGGAAAAAACACTTTTCGCACTTGTGTTAGTGTTGAAAAACCACTTTTCGCACTTGTGTTAGTTTTGAAAAACCACTTTTCGCACTTGTGTTGGTGCAGGAAACCACTTTTGCACTTGTATTAGTGTGGAAAAAACACTTTTCGCACTTGTGTTAGTGTTGAAAATCCACTTTTCGCACTTGTGTTGGTGCAGGAAACCACTTTTGCACTTGTATTAGTGTGGAAAAAACACTTTTTGCACTTGTGTTAGTGTTGAAAACCCACTTTTCGCACTTGTGTTAGTGTTGAAAATCCACTTTTCGCACTTGTGTTGGTGCAGGAAATCACTTTTGCACTTGTATTAGTGTGGAAAAACCACTTTTCGCACTTGTGTTAGTGTTGAAAAACCACTTTTCGCACTTGTGTTGGTGCAGGAAACCACTTTTGCACTTGTATTGGTGTGGAAAAAACACTTTTCGCACTTGTGTTAGTGTTGAAAAACCACTTTTCGCACTTGTGTTAGTTTTGAAAAACCACTTTTCGCACTTGTGTTGGTGCAGGAAACCACTTTTGCACTTGTATTAGTGTGGAAAAAACACTTTTTGCACTTGTGATAGTGTTGAAAACCCACTTTTCGCACTTGTGTTAGTGTTGAAAATCCACTTTTCACACTTGTGTTGGTGCAGGAAACCACTTTTGCACTTGTATTAGTGTGGAAAAAACACTTTTCGCACTTGTGTTAGTGTTGAAAAACCACTTTTCGCACTTGTGTTAGTGTTGAAAAACCACTTTTCGCACTTGTGTTAGTGTTGAAAACCCACTTTTCGCACTTGTGTTAGTGTTGAAAACCCACTTTTCGCACTTGTGTTAGTGTTGAAAACCCACTTTTCGCACTTGTGTTAGTGTGGAAAATCCACTTTTCGCACTTGTGTTGGTGCAGGAAACCACTTTTGCACTTGTATTAGTGTGGAAAAACCACTTTTCGCACTTGTGTTAGTGTTGAAAAACCACTTTTCGCACTTGTGTTGGTGCAGGAAACCACTTTTGCACTTGTATTAGTGTGGAAAAAACACTTTTCGCACTTGTGTTAGTGTTGAAAAACCACTTTTCGCACTTGTGTTAGTGTTGAAAAACCACTTTTCGCACTTGTGTTGGTGCAGGAAACCACTTTTGCACTTGTATTAGTGTGGAAAAAACACTTTTCGCACTTGTGTTAGTGTTGAAAAACCACTTTTCGCACTTGTGTTAGTGTTGAAAAACCACTTTTAGCACTTGTGTTAGTGTTGAAAAACCACTTTTCGCACTTGTGTTGGTGCAGGAGACCACTTTTACACTTGTATTAGTGTGGAAAAAACACATTTCGCACTTGTGTTAGTGTTGAAAAACCACTTTTCGCACTTGTGTTAGTGTTGAAAAACCACTTTTCGCACTTGTGTTGGTGCAGGAAACCACTTTTGCACTTGTATTAGTGTGGAAAAACCACTTTTCGCACTTCTGTTAGTGTTGAAAAACCACTTTTCACACTTGTGTTAGTGTTGAAAAACCACTTTTCGCACTCGTGTTAGTGTTGAAAAACCACTTTTCGCACTTGTGTTGGTGCAGGAAACCACTTTTGCACTTGTGTTAGTGTTGAAAACCCACTTTTCGCACTTGTGTTGGTGTTGAAAATCCACTTTTCGCACTTGTGTTGGTGCAGGAAACCACTTTTGCACTTGTATTAGTGTGGAAAAAACACTTTTTGCACTTGTGTTAGTGTTGAAAACCCACTTTTCGCACTTGTGTTAGTGTTGAAAATCCACTTTTCGCACTTGTGTTGGTGCAGGAAATCACTTTTGCACTTGTATTAGTGTGGAAAAACCACTTTTCGCACTTGGGTTAGTGTTGAAAAACCACTTTTCGCACTTGTGTTGGTGCAGGAAACCACTTTTGCACTTGTATTAGTGTGGAAAAAACACTTTTCGCACTTGTGTTAGTGTTGAAAAACCACTTTTCGCACTTGTGTTAGTTTTGAAAAACCACTTTTCGCACTTGTGTTGGTGCAGGTGTGAAGAATCAGCTCTTCGTTTGCAAAAGAAGTCCACAAATAGCCTGAAAAATGGCGCAGCTTTATTAATAACCAACTTATACGGATCCGGAGGAGACCGACGTCTACAGCAATCTACAGCAAGAACATGCCACGTCAAGCCTTCCTGAAAACACATTGATTCCCAGTCCATTTATATAGGGACACGTTTTATCAGGAAATCTCCGAGGGAACAAACAACACTGGGAGAGGTTCCTCCCACCGTTATCATTCGGGGGAGTCAGCCCGTCCTTATCAATTGTTTTTCTGGGCTCCGAGAAAACAGAACTATAACTCACAAAGAGAAGAGTGTATGCTTAGCCAAACAAACCCATATATTTTATGGGTTTGTGTATATGAGTAATCCAAAGCATGTTTATACAGAGTCATGCGTTGCTGAGATTAAAACAAAATATATATGGTTAACGATCATGTCATTCTATTACGCAAAAACAAGCGCATGTGGGCGTGGTTTTACGACCAGCCTCGAAAAGCACACGTATACAATTTGTTCAGCCTGACCTCATTTTAAGCTTTTCCTCATCCAAAACTAAAACGAAGCAAAAACCCTTTATTTACTTTATGAAATAGCATTTTTAGACATCATATAAATCATAACACATTAGCACCCAACGTCTATAACTGAACTTTAGGCAATAACAAATCTACTACTTGACATTCCTTCCTCTTGTCTCGTCGAGACAAAGTATCTTAAGAGACAACGTGCCACATCGGGCTTTATTGAAAAATAATTGTGTAATGCGGGTATTGAAAAAATAATTGTAATGCGGGTATCTCCCAAGGGCATATCGTGCGCCCAAAGCGCCTCGCCCGTGCATTTGGCGAACGTGTCGTGTGGTGCGTGCTCGGAGCCTGAGGGCTCAAAACATGAAAGTTCATTAACGTTTCGGATCCACAACGAAGACGTCTGGTCCAGATGAGGTTCTGCTCCGCCAGAGGGTGCATCACTTCCCCTGCGGAACTGGCTCCCCCCACCCTTTGCAGACGCAGTCCTTGCAGATCTTCGAAGTTAATCAACGGTCATGCCCATGAGGTCCCTCACGTGTTGCTGTTCTGGGGAATACAAAATGTCGTCAGTATCTTGTGTCTCAATTTCCTGGTCAGGGTACAGAGCGTAAAAATCCGAATCCGAATCACTTGAAGCAAAGAGATCCGCAACATGTGGATCAAAGAGATCCGAAACATTTGGATCAAAGAGATCCGAAACATTTGAAGAAAAGAGAGGGACTTCCTTTATGTCAAAGTCTCCCATGGGCGCCTGGTCGGCTTGCGGGTCTAGGACATCCGCGTCGGGTCCCTCAACCGCCAGACCCAGTGTCGCAATCAGATCCATAGTTGGGTCAGAAGGGGGCGTGCAGCTGTCAGCTTGTAATACATAAGCAGCGTTAGCCAGTACACGCAAGGGGTTTATAGCACAAGTATCACAGTCATCACATACACCGTTACAGGCAGCAGCCAGTTCCCACATGGGATCCACACAAGTATCACAGTTGCCACAAAATTCAATGCAATTTTCTGGAGCGCCGGTCGCAACTGCCTTGTTGAAGGACCCGTTCAGGTCGACGGCCTCTGTGGTCAGAGCCATAGTTGTTGTCGGCGGCTTCTTCACTTTCCATCCTGTAAAATACTTTCTCATACAGAGGAGGACTAGAGATTTCATTAGTGCCCCCCAAATTACTACCCCGATTATCACAGCCAGTGCGGTCAATAACCACTTCACTATGGTGCCCGTCCATCCCTGGAACCAGTCAGTGAGCCAGCTAAATGTATAAGAATTTTCGCGCGCGATCCGATCGATCGTCAGGGCGTGGCTAGTTTCCCTTAGTCTCACTATTGCGGCTGACACTCCTTCAGATGGATCGGGTATGTAAGTGCAACATTTTCCCTCTATAATTCCGCATACCCCTCCTTTCTCTGCCAAGAGCATGTCCAAAGCCACCCGATTCTGCATCACCATTGTACGCATGTGAATCACCGTGTCCAATAGTATGTCATGAGCCGTAGCGGTGTCGTTTGCCACCTTTTCTAGGGCCAAAGCCAATTTGTCTATCCGGAAACTATCCATGACTGTGCCCGCTCCTGGGAAGAAGAAACCAAACACCTTTTCCCATAGACTCCCGTGTAGTTTAGTGGTTCCATCTTCGTTCATGACTGACCTCTTATAACGCCTGTCCAAGGACTTTGGGTCTAGCTCATCCAGTATCTCAACGTCAGGAAGGACTGAACCCAGATAACATGTGCCCCCCCAATTATTTGGTAAATAGGGGTAAGCCTTGTCGCCGCATATAAACATTGTCCCATGGGGTGGGACCAGGTGGGTGGATAAGCACTGGAGTCCCTTTACCACCCCATTAATCCTACTAACCCCCCTAAAGAATGTTATAGCCGTTATGTTGTGGTTGCGTTTATCTTGCAGTACTATTCGTAATGTAATCCCCGAGCTCCCTTGTCCCAGCTTCCCGGGGAGAGTGTAGGCGCATTCTGATTCTCCCATACGCAAGTGGCCGGAACCCTGGAGGCAGACCCTCCCTTTCTGTGGTTTGACCCAGACGGGGGCAGGCCTCTCGGCCACATGGGCAATCATTGACGGGCGATAATTAAATTGTCGATTGCAACTCTTGCCGTTGTCAACCCCTTCTCTTTCCAGCGTGGTGACTAAACATGGGGGATCGATAGGTTGTGAGCAGAGGTCATTGAGGGACAGAGGTAGCACTATCATGTGTATTCCTGTGGTGCCTGCTTGGGGAAAGTGCATGCACGACCAGCAGTGTGTCCTATTTTGAATTGTTGCCACCTCCCTGGCCACTTTCCAATATGTGTTTTCCCCCCTCTTTGGGGCCTTATTCTGGGGTTGTGGCGTGAGTATGTATTCGATGCATGGTATGTAGTTCCTTTCGCCACCGGCCGCGCCAGGGGTCCAGACGCTGCACCGGACCTGCATGGTCATGTCTTTCCCTAGGCGTGTGCGTGTTTGTAGCTTAAAATCAGGGGTTCCCCATTGGTATCCTGGTTGGGCCAAGGTCTTAATGCTAGCTTGCCCGTCTTCCCGGAACTCTCGTTGCTTTTGTAGTATCATGCCAACGCGTCCAGGCCCTGCCGACAGTGCTAGCCAATTTATGTTCACCCAATTTGTGTGCAGGGCTTTCTGTTCGAAACATGGTAGTGATACTCTTTGTCCCCATGTTACGGTGAGGTGTCGGGTTTCGTTTTCGCATCTATTGGAATCGGAATTTCCCCTAGCTGCTGTCGCTATCAATAGTATTGTACCTATGATTAGGCCCATCCTTACTGTGTTCTGGGGGTGTGGTGTCTGGTGCTTGTATGGCCAACTTACAGTGCGTGGCGTGGATCCACGAAGTCTTGCCCTCGCAAAAGACTGCCGTTGGTGTAGTCAGCAACACCTGGACTGGTCCCTTCCACCTTGGTTCCAAGGCGTTCTTGCAGGTGAAGTGCTCCACGAACACCTGGTCTTTTTCCTCTGGTGGAACACCTGATCCACAAGTCTCCTGGGAGCGCCTGGTCTACAGGTCTCCAATTTCCTAATCCACTTTTTTTCCAAGTGGATCCAATTTTATTCAATATTCAATTTTTAAATTCAATCCCATTTAATCCAGTCCAATTCAAATTAAATTCCATCCTTCTCTCAGCATCCCATTACCTGTTTCCAACATCAATAAAAATAAAATTATAAAATTAATAAAAAATCAATCATCTCAACTCTCAAATCGAATCAAAAAAATAAAAATAAACGAAAATTACTTCAGTGAGAGTTTCAACTAGAATTAACACAAACAAACCACCATTAACCTCCATTAACACAAACAAACCACCATTAACCTCCATTAACCTCCATTAACCTCCCCCTATTATTTATTTATTTTCACGAATAAACAAATAATAGAAATAACCTGGTCTACTTCCAATTTCAATTCTGGTCAGTTCTGGTGTCTGGTCACACACAATGTTTTCCTCACCCACTGTGATTCGCTCAAAATAGATTCTCACTGTTATGTCTGAAATTAAGCTACCCTACTGGGTATTCGTGAAGGGGGTCCATCTTTCCCAACCCCTTCCTTCACACCAGCCACTTCACGTTGTCCACCATACTCACTGAATTGTCATCAATTCTGAAATTCGTCTCATGAAAACACATCCCAGAGTCTAGTGTAACAGCCAGACAAACACATAGACACGCTGAAGACCCCAGGGTACCCATCAAACTAGCTTGTCCCCAGATCAACAACACAGCGAAACATGTAATTTTACTAAAATAATCACTTACTCATAACTAGCTGGATAACTAGCATAACTAGCTCAACACCTGGAACTCATAACTAATACTCATACCACTAATTACTCATAATAACTCATAATTACTTCTGTAATTACTCATGCCAATACTTACTCAAAATAATGTAATATCCCAATCTTCACCCTTTATGCAAATCGAAGCACCCCGGACAACCCACAACCAATATCAACCACTGTAGCCGCCTTCCCCTCCAGGCAGCCACACGCAGCCACATACATCTCCATCCACGTCACACAAGACAACAGCCAACGAGTGTGTCCACCACACAGAAACCTTTGGCAATGCAACAACCGAACACCCAGACAACCAACAACGAAACCCAATCCATCTCCATGGCTCATCAAGCAGTTCCAACTTAATCCAGCTTCACATACCGATTTCCCCAAAAACTCGTGAAACTTCACCCCCATTTTGGAAAAACCCTGGACTAAACCCTGACACCCTAAATAACTTCAGACCCATCTCCAACCTACCCTTTCTGTCAAAAGTTTTGGAACGTGCTGTGGCCACTCAACTCAAACATCACCACTCTGCCAATAACCTGTATGAAACATCCCAATCCGGATTCTGCTCCAGCCACAGTACTGAAACTGCTCTCCTCAAAATCACCAGCGACCTTTTCTCTCCTCTGATGCCGGCAACCTCAACATTTTCATCCTCCTCACCTCAACGCCTCCTTTGACATCATCAATCACGCCATCCTCCTCACCCTGTTTAGACCAGCTTGTGCCTATTAAACCCAAATCAGTTCACTCCCAAGCTTCACATGGACCACCTACAGCACTGCAAAGATGTCCTCTACTCCACCTACTACCCTCAAATTATCCACTCTGGCTCCGGAATCCCAAAAGCACTCTTCTCTACAATAAACGAACTAAATAAACAAACTTTACAACGTGAACAAACTCCTCAGCTCCCTGGATACCACCACCTTGCTCCACACACCTGTTGGTGCACACCTGTGCACTCACACCTGGTGCCACCTGCACCCTCCTTCCTTCCTGGACCATTCATCCAAAGCAAAATTGACAGCATCTACAACAGCTTAATCACCACAATTCACTCCCCCTTAAGGTGTCCCCCAAGGTTCAGTTCTTGGCCCCCTCCTCTTCGTCCTGTACCTATCCCCCCTTGGTCACTTAATCCGTCATGCACCATAGCCAATGCACCATGGTCTCCAATTCCACTGCTTCACCGATGACATCCAGCTTTTTCATCTCCACCAAATCGTGCTCCACCACCACCCACTCTATCCTGACAAACTGCCTAACTGAAATAAAATTCTAGCTTCAGATCAGCTTCCTCGAACTTAACTACGCTAAATCTGAATTAATCTTCATTCCCCCCAACATCGATGGTTTCCCAGTATCCACATCCGGAATCTTGGCATCATCATTGACCAAAACCCTCTCCTTTGAAAAATACACTAAACAGATCATAAAGACCTTAAACCTTAATCATAAAAACTGAAAAATGCTTCGCCATGGAATAGTCCACCACTCATATAAATAATCATAAGAGTTCTGCGAAACATCTCCATCTTTAAAACTTAGCCAACCAAATTTAAACCACATGTTTTCCCCCCAAAAAACAAGTCACATTCTTTGTATATTGCCAACATTGTTCATCGTTTAAGTATCATCCAGAACTAAATTTTTATAAACCATCAACTTGTAGATGCATTTATTTATATCCCATTAACCCAAGAACTCTCAATTGCTTGGTTATATTTTAGTAATGTCATATATCCATATTTCTTTTCCAAATTGTTCCTGATATACACATTAATCCCATCTGTCTTCGTTTCCAGATGAACTCAAATCAGGAAATCAACACAAATCCTTATTACCTCCAATCAATTCAAAATTAAATCAACAATTCAAAACCAGATCGGATCAGCGATCAGAAATCACTTTTCCAATCAACACATTCCAAGCAACAATTCATTCAAAGACCAAGCTTAAAAACACAACTCTCATCTTACTGTGACAAATAAGCAACCAACCTACTTCACACTAAAACAAATAACTTTTCATCACCCCTGTCTTCTCCACCGCCTCTTACACTTAAACAGATCATAATTACTCACTCATACACTATTGCCCATCACCCAGTTGCCCCAAACCCAAACACAGGTTTGAAATCCCAGTAGGTTGTTCTTCAATCCCAACCATCATGTGATCCCAACGTCTCTCCATTTATTTCGTTCCTCATGGGGTTGGTGTTTTATGGCCTTTACCTCTTACCCAATCACACTGCACATTATTCCCCGTCCTTGATGGATAATTTTACATCCAGATGGGCACAGCATCCCATTACTGACTCTGCTGCCTTCTTGCAAACTACTTCAACTCCATGAATTTTACATGTTTCGTGAACGGAACAAAGCACTCTGTAATCGTCAGATTGAACCTGCCCCAAACCCGTCCATATAAACTCCATTGTTGTCCTGTTCATCTCTCTGTGTTACATTTACATTTTGTGACTCACAGCTCCTGCCTCCATGGAACAATGACGCCTGAGCACTCAATTAGCCCTCCCAGTACCAAAGACTTATAATCGGACCGACAGACAGACAAATAACAGAGGCATGTCGCCAGCCCCAGCACAGGACATCCCCTTTCCGGGCAGGTACAATATAATCCACAGCATCGAAATGCCAATTTCTATCCGGGGCCTCGCAAAGCCAAAATCCATGCATGCGTGCTCCATCATGCAACCCGATCTGTACTCGGTGCGCCCGGCGCCCCCTATAATCAGTGAGTTATAATAACCACAATATCTCTGGCACCCAACTCGTGATACCACAATTTAATCCACGTTACTTGCATCTCTTCATCCTCACAAATGTCCTCCATTTTTAACGTGACTCAAATCCATCTCAAATCCCCACCGCTCGGCCCGGTTAAATTAAATTCCAAGCGTACTGTATTCTCTGTCCACTAATTATGTACATGATTTTGGTTTTACCCACAATATAATGTCCCGATATTCTCCCCAGATTTAGGTTCTATATCCTGTCGTTAAAGCAACACCCTGTAGACTGACTCCGCCTGTCGTTCTTCCAAGGTTAGTGAATTACCTCTGACCTTTCCCTTGCATATCTCGAACAAAGGTCAACTAAACTTTAAAAGGTCAAACTTCGAATTGGGGTAACCAGCGCTTTATTATCCCACAAGTAATGCAAGTCCGGCGACAATGGACAAATGACCCTTATTGAGGCTCTACATCGCAAAATGCTAGCTTCTACGAATCCAACAACCGTCACAATCCGTCCAGGAACTTCCGTACGAGGCGTGCTTCACAATGCCCATCGCACATCCTTCCTCGTTCGCACAACGCTTCATCAACGCACCTCCTCGCGCCCACACCTTGGCACAAGCCACACCACATACCGACAGTTGAAACCTCGACCGTCCTCCTTCCTCGGATCAGCGTTCTGTTGAAAACGTGACATTTCTGCTCAAATTATTGAATTTCCAAATACTCTCCCTGCAGCGCCCGTGAGGCAGCTTGTCCCACATTATCTGCCTCCAGACCCATATGCGTTTTAATAACTTAACCTTATCAGCATCGTTCGCCAGCATACCCTTTGTCCGGCGCATCGATCATCCCAAATGCTTCGATGCATCTTCCAGCCGCCACTCCGCACTGTACCTTACTGTATGAACAAGACTTCCTGTTGGAACTTACTTGGCTCCGGAAATTAATTACTCTGTCTTGAAATCGTTTATTTTAGCCATCTTAAATAAATCCATCCATCTATCCATCTTATAAATCCATCTTAAATAACGTATTCGTCCTGTGACATTGCCTGGCATATATGTCGCAGCCGGCCACTATTCCGACATGGCTCATGACTCATGTCTAATTCTGACAAGAAGATGAAGGATGAAGGACATGATATGAAGAAGAAGATTCTGACAAGATACTGACATGTGAACGTCCGACATCCAGCAAAGTCGAAATGACCCACAATGCATTTGGGCACACACTTCCTCTGAGAGTGGGCGAGTTATCGCCGGCACTCTGAGCAACCTCATACAGCACACCCGTGACTCGCGGCTCGCTTGGCTCCTGTCTGAACACCCAATATCCCTCTACCCAAACTTCCACGGAGCCGCACGGCGGAAACACAGGTTTGTACCACATTTTAATAAAACGAATAAAGCCAGGATTCTCGGATAGACGTTTAATTTCACAACACACATGACAAAAATCCGATTTAAATTCAGAGATCGCCGATCGACCCGGCACAACCATCTCAACGCGACGACGCCACGCCGCCCCCCGTCTTGGCGCGCACCCTCGTGCCTCCACACGAATCCCAACACTCCCTGCACGCCGCTCTATTCGCGTTCGCGGCGGGGTTTACCTCGCGTTGGGACATGCAGTCGGCTGTCATAACAAAGTGCTGTCATAACAAAATCTACGACCTGACATGTAGTGAGCTGTCAGAACATTGAGCTGTCAGAACTCATCCCTAGCTAACAGGATCTCCGACGCTTGACCTCCCTGACCCAAAATGCACTATATGACACCAATTCCAAAGGTGAGCTGCCTCAGCGATACATCCCACACATACAATACACAATATCTGCCCTTGAATGAACTCTTCAATTCAAGTAAAACACACATATTGATTCGAATTCTGCAACCATCTCCAAGAAACCGCTTCATATCAACAGTAGATCGACAAGGGCACTCCGGGTGCTTTCCTGACCCGATTTATATCAATTCGCTTCCCAAACAACTCCCAAACAGATGAAAATCCGGACTCAGTTCAGGACCTCGCCTGTTCTCTCGGATAGACGTTAAAATGGACATTCCCGGCCTGAATTTCCCCCAAGTCGAGCAGATCGCTTACAAAGTTTCACACCGAAACCCTCTGCTTGGCACATGACACACAGACAAACACATTGGCCAGACACACACGTCAATTAACATCCCAATATACATTCATTCCTCATTCATGTTACGTCTCTCATTCAAGGAAAAGGATTTTTTTTTGGACGGGTTTGGACGGGGGGTGGGTTGAGGTGGAAAGGGGAGGCAGGGCGGGGGGTGTTGGGGTGTTGCCTAGAGCCCCGGGGCTGAGCTCAGGTCTTGGGGGGGTGGGGGGTGTTGCCTAGAGCCCCGGGACTGAGCTCAGGTCTTGGGGGGGGTGGGTTGGGGGCATGGTGGCTACCTCCCCTTTCGCGGGGTCTTGGTCCGGATTATGGACGAGCGGCATTAGCCGCTGATTTGCTTGCTTAACTACCTCCTTAATTGTTTCACCTGGCCCATTTCCTGTGAGCTTATTTATTTTCTCTTGTCCACCAGATCCTGGCCTGCTTTATCTGGACCTCTTGTCTAGAACTTCCTGGCTTGACCTCGTAGTTGTCACTACCTTCTTGTCAAACCTATGGTACCTGCGCATTTCCCTTTTCCTGGCCATGTCCCTTTGGCCTTCTAAGTTAACCTATGGCCTTTTATCTAAGTTTAGCCACAGCCCTTTGTTCCCTGGCATGCAATGGCATACCCCATCTTGTCTCTGGGCTGTTCCTTCCTGGAAAAATCTTGGCCACCTGGTTTCAGCCTATATGGCTGTCCGACCTCATTTTCCCCTCCTGGTGCTAACTGTAACTTTAAGCTTTCTGTTAAATCCTTACTGATATCCTGCGCAAAATCTATCCTTAGCTTTTTACCCTTAATGTTTATCCAGCGCAAATATTGTAACGTTACTCTTACTATCCTTACTTGTTTATCCTGGCCTTAACAAAGCTACGCCATTCTGAGGCCTAAATGAGCCTCTACTTACAATTTCTGTTCGAGTGCAGACAGCGCGGAAGACAAGGAGACTGAACCCGCGCGAGGGAGGAAGGTACGAATTTGGAATAATAGCCCTCTGATATAAAACAACTCCCACCTTTAGTCAAATCAACGTGCCGGCGCCGGCCTCAGGTCAGCCTTCCTCCTGTCCCTCGGGCTCCGTTTCCCGTCCTCCGCGTCTGTTGACACCCCACTCCTGGTACCATCTGTGAAGAATCAGCTCTTCGTTTGCAAAAGAAGTCCACAAATAGCCTGAAAAATGGCGCAGCTTTATTAATAACCAACTTATACGGATCCGGAGGAGACCGACGTCTACAGCAATCTACAGCAAGAACATGCCACGTCAAGCCTTCCTGAAAACACATTGATTCCCAGTCCATTTATATAGGGACACGTTTTATCAGGAAATCTCCGAGGGAACAAACAACACTGGGAGAGGTTCCTCCCACCGTTATCATTCGGGGGAGTCAGCCCGTCCTTATCAATTGTTTTTCTGGGCTCCGAGAAAACAGAACTATAACTCACAAAGAGAAGAGTGTATGCTTAGCCAAACAAACCCATATATTTTATGGGTTTGTGTATATGAGTAATCCAAAGCATGTTTATACAGAGTCATGCGTTGCTGAGATTAAAACAAAATATATATGGTTAACGATCATGTCATTCTATTACGCAAAAACAAGCGCATGTGGGCGTGGTTTTACGACCAGCCTCGAAAAGCACACGTATACAATTTGTTCAGCCTGACCTCATTTTAAGCTTTTCCTCATCCAAAACTAAAACGAAGCAAAAACCCTTTATTTACTTTATGAAATAGCATTTTTAGACATCATATAAATCATAACACATTAGCACCCAACGTCTATAACTGAACTTTAGGCAATAACAAATCTACTACTTGACACAGGAAACCACTTTTGCACTTGTATTAGTGTGGAAAAAACACTTTTTGCACTTGTGATAGTGTTGAAAACCCACTTTTCGCACTTGTGTTAGTGTTGAAAATCCACTTTTCGCACTTGTGTTGGTGCAGGAAACCACTTTTGCACTTGTATTAGTGTGGAAAAAACACTTTTCGCACTTGTGTTAGTGTTGAAAAACCACTTTTCGCACTTGTGTTAGTGTTGAAAAACCACTTTTCGCACTTGTGTTAGTGTTGAAAACCCACTTTTCGCACTTGTGTTAGTGTTGAAAACCCACTTTTCGCACTTGTGTTAGTGTTGAAAATCCACTTTTCGCACTTGTGTTGGTGCAGGAAACCACTTTTGCACTTGTATTAGTGTGGAAAAACCACTTTTCGCACTTGTGTTAGTGTTGAAAAACCACTTTTCGCACTTGTGTTAGTGTTGAAAAATCACTTTTCGCACTTGTGTTAGTGTTGAAAAACCACTTTTCGCACTTGTGTTGGTGCAGGAAACCACTTTTGCACTTGTATTAGTGTGGAAAAAACACTTTTCGCACTTGTGTTAGTGTTGAAAAACCACTTTTCGCACTTGTGTTAGTGTTGAAAAACCACTTTTCGCACTTGTGTTGGTGCAGGAAACCACTTTTGCACTTGTATTAGTGTGGAAAAAACACTTTTTGCACTTGTGATAGTGTTGAAAACCCACTTTTCGCACTTGTGTTGGTGCAGGAAATCACTTTTGCACTTGTATTAGTGTGGAAAAACCACTTTTCGCACTTGTGTTAGTGTTGAAAAACCACTTTTCGCACTTGTGTTGGTGCAGGAAACCACTTTTGCACTTGTATTAGTGTGGAAAAAACACTTTTCGCACTTGTGTTAGTGTTGAAAAACCACTTTTCGCACTTGTGTTAGTTTTGAAAAACCACTTTTCGCACTTGTGTTGGTGCAGGAAACCACTTTTGCACTTGTATTAGTGTGGAAAAAACACTTTTTGTACTTGTGATAGTGTTGAAAACCCACTTTTCGCACTTGTGTTAGTGTTGAAAATCCACTTTTCGCACTTGTGTTGGTGCAGGAAACCACTTTTGCACTTGTATTAGTGTGGAAAAAACACTTTTCGCACTTGTGTTAGTGTTGAAAAACCACTTTTCGCACTTGCGTTAGTGTTGAAAAACCACATTTCGCACTTGTGTTGGTGTTGAAAAACCACTTTTCGCACTTGTGTTGGTGCAGGAAACCACTTTTGCACTTGTATTAGTGTGGAAAAAACACATTTCGCACTTGTGTTAGTGTTGAAAAACCACTTTTCGCACTTGTGTTAGTGTTGAAAAACCACTTTTCGCACTTGTGTTGGTGCAGGAAACCACTTTTGCACTTGTATTAGTGTGGAAAAAACACTTTTTGCACTTGTATTAGTGTGGAAAAACACTTTTTGCACTTGTGATAGTGCTGAAAAACCACTTTTCGCACTTGTGTTAGTGTTGAAAAACCACTTTTCGCACTTGTGTTGGTGCAGGAAACCACTTTTGCACTTGTATTAGTGTGGAAAAAACACTTTTTGCACTTGTGATAGTGTTGAAAACCCACTTTTCGCACTTGTGTTAGTGTTGAAAATCCACTTTTCGCACTTGTTTTGGTGCAGGAAACCACTTTTGCACTTGTATTAGTGTGGAAAAACCACTTTTCGCACTTGTGTTAGTGTTGAAAAACCACTTTTCGCACTTGTGTTAGTGTTGAAAAACCACTTTTCGCACTTGTGTTAGTGTTGAAAAACCACTTTTCGCACTTGTGTTAGTGAAGGAAACCACTTTTCGCACTTGTGTTAGTGTTGAAAACCCACTTTTCGCACTTGTGTTAGTGTTGAAAATCCACTTTTCGCACTTGTGTTGGTGCAGGAAACCACTTTTGCACTTGTATTAGTGTGGAAAAAACACTTTTTGCACTTGTGTTAGTGTTGAAAACCCACTTTTCGCACTTGTGTTAGTGTTGAAAATCCACTTTTCGCACTTGTGTTGGTGCAGGAAATCACTTTTGCACTTGTATTAGTGTGGAAAAACCACTTTTCGCACTTGTGTTAGTGTTGAAAAACCACTTTTCGCACTTGTGTTGGTGCAGGAAACCACTTTTGCACTTGTATTAGTGTGGAAAAAACACTTTTCGCACTTGTGTTAGTGTTGAAAAACCACTTTTCGCACTTGTGTTAGTTTTGAAAAACCACTTTTCGCACTTGTGTTGGTGCAGGAAACCACTTTTGCACTTGTATTAGTGTGGAAAAAACACTTTTCGCACTTGTGTTAGTGTTGAAAAACCACTTTTCGCACTTGTGTTAGTGTTGAAAAACCACTTTTCGCACTTGTGTTAGTGTTGAAAACCCACTTTTCGCACTTGTGTTAGTGTTGAAAACCCACTTTTCGCACTTGTGTTAGTGTTGAAAACCCACTTTTCGCACTTGTGTTAGTGTGGAAAATCCACTTTTCGCACTTGTGTTGGTGCAGGAAACCACTTTTGCACTTGTATTAGTGTGGAAAAACCACTTTTCGCACTTGTGTTAGTGTTGAAAAACCACTTTTCGCACTTGTGTTGGTGCAGGAAACCACTTTTGCACTTGTATTAGTGTGGAAAAAACACTTTTCGCACTTGTGTTAGTGTTGAAAAACCACTTTTCGCACTTGTGTTAGTGTTGAAAAACCACTTTTCGCACTTGTGTTGGTGCAGGAAACCACTTTTGCACTTGTATTAGTGTGGAAAAAACACTTTTCACACTTGTGTTAGTGTTGAAAAACCACTTTTCGCACTTGTGTTAGTGTTGAAAAACCACTTTTCGCACTTGTGTTAGTGTTGAAAAACCACTTTTCGCACTTGTGTTGGTGCAGGAGACCACTTTTACACTTGTATTAGTGTGGAAAAAACACATTTCGCACTTGTGTTAGTGTTGAAAAACCACTTTTCGCACTTGTGTTAGTGTTGAAAAACCACTTTTCGCACTTGTGTTGGTGCAGGAAACCACTTTTGCACTTGTATTAGTGTGGAAAAAACACTTTTCGCACTTCTGTTAGTGTTGAAAAACCACTTTTCACACTTGTGTTAGTGTTGAAAAACCACTTTTCGCACTCGTGTTAGTGTTGAAAAACCACTTTTCGCACTTGTGTTGGTGCAGGAAACCACTTTTGCACTTGTGTTAGTGTTGAAAACCCACTTTTCGCACTTGTGTTAGTGTTGAAAATCCACTTTTCGCACTTGTGTTGGTGCAGGAAACCACTTTTGCACTTGTATTAGTGTGGAAAAAACTCTTTTTGCACTTGTGTTAGTGTTGAAAACCCACTTTTCGCACTTGTGTTAGTGTTGAAAATCCACTTTTCGCACTTGTGTTGGTGCAGGAAATCACTTTTGCACTTGTATTAGTGTGGAAAAACCACTTTTCGCACTTGGGTTAGTGTTGAAAAACCACTTTTCGCACTTGTGTTGGTGCAGGAAACCACTTTTGCACTTGTATTAGTGTGGAAAAAACACTTTTCGTACTTGTGTTAGTGTTGAAAAACCACTTTTCGCACTTGTGTTAGTTTTGAAAAACCACTTTTCGCACTTGTGTTGGTGCAGGAAACCACTTTTGCACTTGTATTAGTGTGGAAAAAACACTTTTTGCACTTGTGATAGTGTTGAAAACCCACTTTTCGCACTTGTGTTAGTGTTGAAAATCCACTTTTCGCACTTGTGTTGGTGCAGGAAACCACTTTTGCACTTGTATTAGTGTGGAAAAAACACTTTTCGCACTTGTGTTAGTGTTGAAAAACCACTTTTCGCACTTGTGTTAGTGTTGAAAAACCACTTTTCGCACTTGTGTTAGTGTTGAAAACCCACTTTTCGCACTTGTGTTAGTGTTGAAAACCCACTTTTCGCACTTGTGTTAGTGTTGAAAATCCACTTTTCGCACTTGTGTTGGTGCAGGAAACCACTTTTGCACTTGTATTAGTGTGGAAAAACCACTTTTCGCACTTGTGTTAGTGTTGAAAAACCACTTTTCGCACTTGTGTTAGTGTTGAAAAACCACTTTTCGCACTTGTGTTAGTGTTGAAAAACCACTTTTCGCACTTGTGTTGGTGCAGGAAACCACTTTTGCACTTGTATTAGTGTGGAAAAAACACTTTTCGCACTTGTGTTAGTGTTGAAAAACCACTTTTCGCACTTGTGTTAGTGTTGAAAAACCACTTTTCGCACTTGTGTTGGTGCAGGAAACCACTTTTGCACTTGTATTAGTGTGGAAAAAACACTTTTCGCACTTGTGTTAGTGTTGAAAAACCACTTTTCGCACTTGTGTTAGTGTTGAAAAACCACTTTTCGCACTTGTGTTAGTGTTGAAAAACCACTTTTCGCACTTGTGTTGGTGCAGGAGACCACTTTTGCACTTGTATTAGTGTGGAAAAAACACATTTCGCACTTGTGTTAGTGTTGAAAAACCACTTTTCGCACTTGTGTTAGTGTTGAAAAACCACTTTTCGCACTTGTGTTGGTGCAGGAAACCACTTTTGCACTTGTATTAGTGTGGAAAAACCACTTTTCGCACTTTTGTTAGTGTTGAAAAACCACTTTTCGCACTTGTGTTAGTGTTGAAAAACCACTTTTCGCACTCGTGTTAGTGTTGAAAAACCACTTTTCGCACTTGTGTTGGTGCAGGAAACCACTTTTGCACTTGTATTAGTGTTAGAAAAAACACTTTTCGCACTTGTGTTAGTGTTGAAAAACCACTTTTTGCACTTGTGTTAGTGTTGAAAAACCACATTTCGCACTTGTGTTGGTGTTGAAAAACCACTTTTCGCACTTGTGTTGGTGCAGGAAACCACTTTTGCACTTGTATTAGTGTGGAAAAAACACATTTCGCACTTGTGTTAGTGTTGAAAATCCACTTTTCGCACTTGTGTTGGTGCAGGAAACCACTTTTGCACTTGTATTAGTGTGGAAAAAACACTTTTCGCACTTGTGTTCGTGTTGAAAAACCACTTTTCGCACTTGTGTAAGTGTGAAAAACCACTTTTCGCACTTGTGTTAGTGTTGAAAGCCCACTTTTCGCACTTGTGTTAGTGTTGAAAATCCACTTTTCGCACTTGTTTTGGTGCAGGAAACCACCTTTGCACTTGTATTAGTGTGGAAAAACCACTTTTCGCACTTGTGTTAGTGTTGAAAAACCACTTTTTGCACTTGTGTTAGTGTTGAAAAACCACATTTCGCACTTGTGTTGGTGTTGAAAAACCACTTTTCGCACTTGTGTTGGTGCAGGAAACCACTTTTGCACTTGTATTAGTGTGGAAAAAACACATTTCGCACTTGTGTTAGTGTTGAAAAACCACTTTTCGCACTTGTGTTAGTGTTGAAAAACCACTTTTCGCACTTGTGTTGGTGCAGGAAACCACTTTTGCACTTGTATTAGTGTGGAAAAAACACTTTTTGCACTTGTATTAGTGTGGAAAAACACTTTTTGCACTTGTGATAGTGTTGAAAAACCACTTTTCGCACTTTGTTAGTGTTGAAAAACCACTTTTCGCACTTGTGTTGGTGCAGGAAACCACTTTTGCACTTGTATTAGTGTGGAAAAAACACTTTTTGCACTTGTGATAGTGTTGAAAACCCACTTTTCGCACTTGTGTTAGTGTTGAAAATCCACTTTTCGCACTTGTGTTGGTGCAGGCAACCACTTTTGCACTTGTATTAGTGTGGAAAAACCACTTTTCGCACTTGTGTTAGTGTTGAAAAACCACTTTTCGCACTTGTGTTAGTGTTGAAAAACCACTTTTCGCACTTGTGTTAGTGTTGAAAAACCACTTTTCGCACTTGTGTTAGTGAAGGAAACCACTTTTCGCACTTGTGTTAGTGTTGAAAACCCACTTTTCGCACTTGTGTTAGTGTTGAAAATCCACTTTTCGCACTTGTGTTGATGCAGGAAACCACTTTTGCACTTGTATTAGTGTGGAAAAAACACTTTTTGCACTTGTGTTAGTGTTGAAAATCCACTTTTCCCACTTGTGTTGGTGCAGGAATCCACTTTTGCACTTGTATTAGTGTGGAAAAAGCACTTTTTGAACTTGTGATATTGTTGAAAAACCACTTTTCGCACTTGTGTTGGTGCAGGAAATCACTTTTGCACTTGTATTAGTGTGGAAAAACCACTTTTCGCACTTGTGTTAGTGTTGAAAAACCACTTTTCGCACTTGTGTTGGTGCAGGAAACCACTTTTGCACTTGTATTAGTGTGGAAAAAACACTTTTCGCACTTGTGTTAGTGTTGAAAAACCACTTTTCGCACTTGTGTTAGTTTTGAAAAACCACTTTTCGCACTTGTGTTGGTGCAGGAAACCACTTTTGCACTTGTATTAGTGTGGAAAAAACACTTTTTGCACTTGTGATAGTGTTGAAAACCCACTTTTCGCACTTGTGTTAGTGTTGAAAATCCACTTTTCGCACTTGTGTTGGTGCAGGAAACCACTTTTGCACTTGTATTAGTGTGGAAAAAACACTTTTCGCACTTGTGTTAGTGTTGAAAAACCACATTTCGCACTTGTGTTGGTGTTGAAAAACCACTTTTCGCACTTGTGTTGGTGCAGGAAACCACTTTTGCACTTGTATTAGTGTGGAAAAAACACATATCGCACTTGTGTTAGTGTTGAAAAAACACATTTCGCACTTGTGTTAGTGTTGAAAAACCACTTTTCGCACTTGTGTTAGTGTTGAAAAACCACTTTTCGCACTTGTGTTGGTGCAGGAAACCACTTTTGCACTTGTATTAGTGTGGAAAAAACACTTTTTGCACTTGTGTTGGTGCAGGAGACCACTTTTGCACTTGTATTAGTGTGGAAAAAACACATTTCGCACTTGTGTTAGTGTTGAAAAACCACTTTTCGCACTTGTGTTAGTTTTGAAAAACCACTTTTCGCACTTGTGTTAGTGTTGAAAAACCACTTTTCGCACTTGTGTTAGTGAAGGAAACCACTTTTCGCACTTGTGTTAGTGTTGAAAACCCACTTTTCGCACTTGTGTTAGTGTTGAAAATCCACTTTTCGCACTTGTGTTGGTGCAGGAAACCACTTTTGCACTTGTATTAGTGTGGAAAAAACACTTTTTGCACTTGTGTTAGTGTTGAAAATCCACTTTTCCCACTTGTGTTGGTGCAGGAATCCACTTTTGCACTTGTATTAGTGTGGAAAAAGCACTTTTTGCACTTGTGATATTGTTGAAAAACCACTTTTCGCACTTGTGTTAGTGTTGAAAAACCACTTTTCGCACTTGTGTTGGTGCAGGAAATCACTTTTGCACTTGTATTAGTGTGGAAAAACCACTTTTCGCACTTGTGTTAGTGTTGAAAAACCACTTTTCGCACTTGTGTTGGTGCAGGAAACCACTTTTGCACTTGTATTAGTGTGGAAAAAACACTTTTCGCACTTGTGTTAGTGTTGAAAAACCACTTTTCGCACTTGTGTTAGTTTTGAAAAACCACTTTTCGCACTTGTGTTGGTGCAGGAAACCACTTTTGCACTTGTATTAGTGTGGAAAAAACACTTCTTGCACTTGTGATAGTGTTGAAAACCCACTTTTCGCACTTGTGTTAGTGTTGAAAATCCACTTTTCGCACTTGTGTTGGTGCAGGAAACCACTTTTGCACTTGTATTAGTGTGGAAAAAACACTTTTCGCACTTGTGTTAGTGTTGAAAAACCACTTTTCGCACTTGCGTTAGTGTTGAAAAACCACATTTCACACTTGTGTTGGTGTTGAAAAACCACTTTTCGCACTTGTGTTGGTGCAGGAAACCACTTTTGCACTTGTATTAGTGTGGAAAAAACACATTTCGCACTTGTGTTAGTGTTGAAAAACCACTTTTCGCACTTGTGTTAGTGTTGAAAAACCACTTTTCGCACTTGTGTTGGTGCAGGAAACCACTTTTGCACTTGTATTAGTGTGGAAAAAACACTTTTTGCACTTGTATTAGTGTGGAAAAACACTTTTTGCACTTGTGATAGTGTTGAAAAACCACTTTTCGCACTTTGTTAGTGTTGAAAAACCACTTTTCGCACTTGTGTTGGTGCAGGAAACCACTTTTGCACTTGTATTAGTGTGGAAAAAACACTTTTTGCACTTGTGATAGTGTTGAAAACCCACTTTTCGCACTTGTGTTAGTGTTGAAAATCCACTTTTCGCACTTGTGTTGGTGCAGGAAACCACTTTTGCACTTGTATTAGTGTGGAAAAACCACTTTTCGCACTTGTGTTAGTGTTGAAAAACCACTTTTCGCACTTGTGTTAGTGTTGAAAAACCACTTTTCGCACTTGTGTTAGTGTTGAAAACCACTTTTCGCACTTGTGTTAGTGAAGGAAACCACTTTTCGCACTTGTGTTAGTGTTGAAAACCCACTTTTCGCACTTGTGTTAGTGTTGAAAATCCACTTTTCGCACTTGTGTTGATGCAGGAAACCACTTTTGCACTTGTATTAGTGTGGAAAAAACACTTTTTGCACTTGTGTTAGTGTTGAAAATCCACTTTTCCCACTTGTGTTGGTGCAGGAATCCACTTTTGCACTTGTATTAGTGTGGAAAAAGCACTTTTTGAACTTGTGATATTGTTGAAAAACCACTTTTCGCACTTGTGTTGGTGCAGGAAATCACTTTTGCACTTGTATTAGTGTGGAAAAACCACTTTTCGCACTTGTGTTAGTGTTGAAAAACCACTTTTCGCACTTGTGTTGGTGCAGGAAACCACTTTTGCACTTGTATTAGTGTGGAAAAAACACTTTTCGCACTTGTGTTAGTGTTGAAAAACCACTTTTCGCACTTGTGTTAGTTTTGAAAAACCACTTTTCGCACTTGTGTTGGTGCAGGAAACCACTTTTGCACTTGTATTAGTGTGGAAAAAACACTTTTTGCACTTGTGATAGTGTTGAAAACCCACTTTTCGCACTTGTGTTAGTGTTGAAAATCCACTTTTCGCACTTGTGTTGGTGCAGGAAACCACTTTTGCACTTGTATTAGTGTGGAAAAAACACTTTTCGCACTTGTGTTAGTGTTGAAAAACCACATTTCGCACTTGTGTTGGTGTTGAAAAACCACTTTTCGCACTTGTGTTGGTGCAGGAAACCACTTTTGCACTTGTATTAGTGTGGAAAAAACACATATCGCACTTGTGTTAGTGTTGAAAAAACACATTTCGCACTTGTGTTAGTGTTGAAAAACCACTTTTCGCACTTGTGTTAGTGTTGAAAAACCACTTTTCGCACTTGTGTTGGTGCAGGAAACCACTTTTGCACTTGTATTAGTGTGGAAAAAACACTTTTTGCACTTGTGTTGGTGCAGGAGACCACTTTTGCACTTGTATTAGTGTGGAAAAAACACATTTCGCACTTGTGTTAGTGTTGAAAAACCACTTTTCGCACTTGTGTTAGTTTTGAAAAACCACTTTTCGCACTTGTGTTAGTGTTGAAAAACCACTTTTCGCACTTGTGTTAGTGAAGGAAACCACTTTTCGCACTTGTGTTAGTGTTGAAAACCCACTTTTCGCACTTGTGTTAGTGTTGAAAATCCACTTTTCGCACTTGTGTTGGTGCAGGAAACCACTTTTGCACTTGTATTAGTGTGGAAAAAACACTTTTTGCACTTGTGTTAGTGTTGAAAATCCACTTTTCCCACTTGTGTTGGTGCAGGAATCCACTTTTGCACTTGTATTAGTGTGGAAAAAGCACATTTTGCACTTGTGATATTGTTGAAAAACCACTTTTCGCACTTGTGTTAGTGTTGAAAAACCACTTTTCGCACTTGTGTTGGTGCAGGAAATCACTTTTGCACTTGTATTAGTGTGGAAAAACCACTTTTCGCACTTGTGTTAGTGTTGAAAAACCACTTTTCGCACTTGTGTTGGTGCAGGAAACCACTTTTGCACTTGTATTAGTGTGGAAAAAACACTTTTCGCACTTGTGTTAGTGTTGAAAAACCACTTTTCGCACTTGTGTTAGTTTTGAAAAACCACTTTTCGCACTTGTGTTGGTGCAGGAAACCACTTTTGCACTTGTATTAGTGTGGAAAAAACACTTCTTGCACTTGTGATAGTGTTGAAAACCCACTTTTCGCACTTGTGTTAGTGTTGAAAATCCACTTTTCGCACTTGTGTTGGTGCAGGAAACCACTTTTGCACTTGTATTAGTGTGGAAAAAACACTTTTCGCACTTGTGTTAGTGTTGAAAAACCACTTTTCGCACTTGCGTTAGTGTTGAAAAACCACATTTCGCACTTGTGTTGGTGTTGAAAAACCACTTTTCGCACTTGTGTTGGTGCAGGAAACCACTTTTGCACTTGTATTAGTGTGGAAAAAACACATTTCGCACTTGTGTTAGTGTTGAAAAACCACTTTTCGCACTTGTGTTAGTGTTGAAAAACCACTTTTCGCACTTGTGTTGGTGCAGGAAACCACTTTTGCACTTGTATTAGTGTGGAAAAAACACTTTTTGCACTTGTGATAGTGTTGAAAACCCACTTTTCGCACTTGTGTTAGTGTTGAAAATCCACTTTTCGCACTTGTGTTGGTGCAGGAAACCACTTTTGCACTTGTATTAGTGTGGAAAAACCACTTTTCGCACTTGTGTTAGTGTTGAAAAACCACTTTTCGCACTTGTGTTAGTGTTGAAAAACCACTTTTCGCACTTGTGTTAGTGTTGAAAAACCACTTTTCGCACTTGTGTTAGTGAAGGAAACCACTTTTCGCACTTGTGTTAGTGTTGAAAACCCACTTTTCGCACTTGTGTTAGTGTTGAAAATCCACTTTTCGCACTTGTGTTGGTGCAGGAAACCTCTTTTGCACTTGTATTAGTGTGGAAAAAACACTTTTTGCACTTGTGTTAGTGTTGAAAATCCACTTTTCCCACTTGTGTTGGTGCAGGAATCCACTTTTGCACTTGTATTAGTGTGGAAAAAGCACTTTTTGCACTTGTGATATTGTTGAAAAACCACTTTTCGCACTTGTGTTAGTGTTGAAAAACCACTTTTCGCACTTGCGTTAGTGTTGAAAAACCACATTTCGCACTTGTGTTGGTGTTGAAAAACCACTTTTCGCACTTGTGTTGGTGCAGGAAACCACTTTTGCACTTGTATTAGTGTGGAAAAAACACATTTCGCACTTGTGTTAGTGTTGAAAAACCACTTTTCGCACTTGTGTTAGTGTTGAAAAACCACTTTTCGCATTTGTGTTGGTGCAGGAAACCACTTTTGCACTTGTATTAGTGTGGAAAAAACACTTTTCGCACTTGTGTTAGTGTTGAAAAACCACTTTTCGCACTTGTGTTAGTGTTGAAAAACCACTTTTCGCACTTGTGTTAATGTTGAAAAACCACTTTTCGCACTTGTGTTGGTGCAGGAAACCACTTTTGCACTTGTATTAGTGTGGAAAAACCACTTTTCGCACTTGTGTTAGTGTTGAAAAGCCACTTTTCGCACTTGTGTTAGTGTTGTAAAACCACTTTTCGCACTTGTGTTGGTGCAGGAAACCACTTTTCCACTTGTATTAGTGTGGAAAAACCACTTTTCGCACTTGTGTTAGTGTTGAAAAGCCACTTTTCGCACTTGTGTTAGTGTTGTAAAACCACTTTTCGCACTTGTGTTGGTGCAGGAAACCACTTTTGCACTTGTATTAGTGTGGAAAAACCACTTTTCGCACTTGTGTTAGTGTTGAAAAACCACTTTTCGCACTTGTGTTAGTGTTGAAAAACCACTTTTTGCACTTGTGTTAGTGTTGAAAAACCACTTTTCGCACTTGTGTTGGTGCAGGAAACCACTTTTGCACTTGTATTAGTGTGGAAAAACACTTTTCGCACTTGTGTTAATGTTGAAAAACCACTCTTCACACTTGTGTTAGTGTTGAAAAACCACTTTTTGCACTTGTGTTAGTGTTGAAAAACCACTTTTCGCACTTGTGTTGGTGCAGGAAACCACTTTTGCACTTGTATTAGTGTGGAAAAAACACTTTTCGCACTTGTGTTGTTGCAGGAAACCACTTTTGCACTTGTATTAGTGTGGAAAAACCACTTTTCGCACTTGTGTTAGTGTTGAAAAACCACTTTTCGCACTTGTGTTAGTGTTGAAAAACCACTTTTGCACTTGTGTTGGAGCAGGAAACCACTTTTGCACTTGTATTAGTGTGGAAAAACACTTTTTGCACTTGTGATAGTGTTGAAAAACTACTTTTCGCACTTGTGTTAGTGTTGAAAAACCACTTTTCGCACTTGTGTTAGTGTTGAAAAACCACTTTTCGCACTTGTGTTGGTGCAGGAGACCACTTTTGCACTTGTATTAGTGTGGAAAAAACACATTTCGCACTTGTGTTAGTGTTGAAAAACCACTTTTCGCACTTGTGTTAGTGTTGAAAAACCACTTTTCGCACTTGTGTTAGTGTTGAAAAACCACTTTTCGCACTTGTGTTAGTGTTGAAAGCCCACTTTTCGCACTTGTGTTAGTGTTGAAAATCCACTTTTCGCACTTGTGTTGGTGCAGGAAACCACCTTTGCACTTGTATTAGTGTGGAAAAACCACTTTTCGCACTTGTGTTAGTGTTGAAAAACCACTTTTTGCACTTGTATTAGTGTTGAAAAACCACATTTCGCACTTGTGTTGGTGTTGAAAAACCACTTTTCGCACTTGTGTTGGTGCAGGAAACCACTTTTGCACTTGTATTAGTGTGGAAAAAACACATTTCGCACTTGTGTTAGTGTTGAAAATCCACTTTTCGCACTTGTGTTGGTGCAGGAAACCACTTTTGCACTTGTATTAGTGTGGAAAAAACACTTTTCGCACTTGTGTTCGTGTTGAAAAACCACTTTTCGCACTTTTGTTAGTGTTGAAAAACCACTTTTCGCACTTGTGTTAGTGTTGAAAAACCACTTTTCGCACTCGTGTTAGTGTTGAAAAACCACTTTTCGCACTTGTGTTGGTGCAGGAAACCACTTTTGCACTTGTATTAGTGTTAGAAAAAACACTTTTCGCACTTGTGTTAGTGTTGAAAAACCACTTTTTGCACTTGTGTTAGTGTTGAAAAACCACATTTCGCACTTGTTTTGGTGTTGAAAAACCACTTTTCGCACTTGTGTTGGTGCAGGAAACCACTTTTGCACTTGTATTAGTGTGGAAAAAACACATTTCGCACTTGTGTTAGTGTTGAAAATCCACTTTTCGCACTTGTGTTGGTGCAGGAAACCACTTTTGCACTTGTATTAGTGTGGAAAAAACACTTTTCGCACTTGTGTTCGTGTTGAAAAACCACTTTTCGCACTTGTGTAAGTGTGAAAAACCACTTTTCCCACTTGTGTTAGTGTTGAAAGCCCACTTTTCGCACTTGTGTTAGTGTTGAAAATCCACTTTTCGCACTTGTGTTGGTGCAGGAAACCACCTTTGCACTTGTATTAGTGTGGAAAAACCACTTTTCGCACTTGTGTTAGTGTTGAAAAACCACTTTTTGCACTTGTGTTAGTGTTGAAAAACCACATTTCGCACTTGTGTTGGTGTTGAAAAACCACTTTTCGCACTTGTGTTGGTGCAGGAAACCACTTTTGCACTTGTATTAGTGTGGAAAAAACACATTTCGCACTTGTGTTAGTGTTGAAAAACCACTTTTCGCACTTGTGTTAGTGTTGAAAAACCACTTTTCGCACTTGTGTTGGTGCAGGAAACCACTTTTGCACTTGTATTAGTGTGGAAAAAACACTTTTTGCACTTGTATTAGTGTGGAAAAACACTTTTTGCACTTGTGATAGTGTTGAAAAACCACTTTTCGCACTTGTGTTAGTGTTGAAAAACCACTTTTCGCACTTGTGTTGGTGCAGGAAACCACTTTTGCACTTGTATTAGTGTGGAAAAAACACTTTTTGCACTTGTGATAGTGTTGAAAACCCACTTTTCGCACTTGTGTTAGTGTTGAAAATCCACTTTTCGCACTTGTGTTGGTGCAGGAAACCACTTTTGCACTTGTATTAGTGTGGAAAAACCACTTTTCGCACTTGTGTTAGTGTTGAAAAACCACTTTTCGCACTTGTGTTAGTGTTGAAAAACCACTTTTCGCACTTGTGTTCGTGAAGGAAACCACTTTTCGCACTTGTGTTAGTGTTGAAAACCCACTTTTCGCACTTGTGTTAGTGTTGAAAATCCACTTTTCGCACTTGTGTTGGTGCAGGAAACCACTTTTGCACTTGTATTAGTGTGGAAAAAACACTTTTTGCACTTGTGTTAGTGTTGAAAATCCACTTTTCCCACTTGTGTTGGTGCAGGAATCCACTTTTGCACTTGTATTAGTGTGGAAAAAGCACTTTTTGCACTTGTGATATTGTTGAAAAACCACTTTTCGCACTTGTGTTAGTGTTGAAAAACCACTTTTCGCACTTGTGTTGGTGCAGGAAATCACTTTTGCACTTGTATTAGTGTGGAAAAACCACTTTTCGCACTTGTGTTAGTGTTGAAAAACCACTTTTCGCACTTGTGTTGGTGCAGGAAACCACTTTTGCACTTGTATTAGTGTGGAAAAAACACTTTTCGCACTTGTGTTAGTGTTGAAAAACCACTTTTCGCACTTGTGTTAGTTTTGAAAAACCACTTTTCGCACTTGTGTTGGTGCAGGAAACCACTTTTGCACTTGTATTAGTGTGGAAAAAACACTTTTTGCACTTGTGATAGTGTTGAAAACCCACTTTTCGCACTTGTGTTAGTGTTGAAAATCCACTTTTCGCACTTGTGTTGGTGCAGGAAACCACTTTTGCACTTGTATTAGTGTGGAAAAAACACTTTTCGCACTTGTGTTAGTGTTGAAAAACCACTTTTCGCACTTGCGTTAGTGTTGAAAAACCACATTTCGCACTTGTGTTGGTGTTGAAAAACCACTTTTCGCACTTGTGTTGGTGCAGGAAACCACTTTTGCACTTGTATTAGTGTGGAAAAAACACATTTCGCACTTGTGTTAGTGTTGAAAAACCACTTTTCGCACTTGTGTTAGTGTTGAAAAACTACTTTTCGCACTTGTGTTAGTGTTGAAAAACCACTTTTCGCACTTGTGTTAGTGTTGAAAAACCACTTTTCGCACTTGTGTTGGTGCAGGAGACCACTTTTGCACTTGTATTAGTGTGGAAAAAACACATTTCGCACTTGTGTTAGTGTTGAAAAACCACTTTTCGCACTTGTGTTAGTGTTGTAAAACCACTTTTCGCACTTGTGTTGGTGCAGGAAACCACTTTTGCACTTGTATTAGTGTGGAAAAAAGACTTTTTGCACTTGTGATAGTGTTGAAAAACCACTTTTCGCACTTTTGTTAGTGTTGAAAAACCACTTTTCGCACTTGTGTTGGTGCAGGAAACCACTTTTGCACTTGTATTAGTGTGGAAAAACCACTTTTCGCACTTGTGTTAGTGTTGAAAAACCACTTTTCGCACTTGTGTTAGTGTTGAAAAACCACTTTTCGCAATTGTGTTAGTGTTGAAAAACCACTTTCCGCACTTGTGTTGGTGCAGGAAACCACTTTTGCACTTGTATTAGTGTGGAAAAAACACTTTTCGCACTTGTGTTAATGTTGAAAAACCACTTTTCGCACTTGTGTTAGTGTTGAAAAACCACTTTTCGCACTTGTGTTAGTGTTGAAAAACCACTTTTCGCACTTGTGTTGGTGCAGGAAACCACTTTTGCACTTGTATTAGTGTGGAAAAAACACTTTTTGCACTTGTGATGGTGTTGAAAAACCACTTTTCGCACTTGTGTTAGTGTTGAAAAACCACTTTTCGCACTTGTGTTGGTGCAGGAAACCACTTTTGCACTTGTATTAGTGTGGAAAAAACACTTTTCGCACTTGTGTTAGTGTTGAAAAACCACTTTTCGCACTTGCGTTAGTGTTGAAAAACCACATTTCGCACTTGTGTTGGTGTTGAAAAACCACTTTTCGCACTTGTGTTGGTGCAGGAAACCACTTTTGCACTTGTATTAGTGTGGAAAAAACACATTTCGCACTTGTGTTAGTGTTGAAAAACCACTTTTCGCACTTGTGTTAGTGTTGAAAAACCACTTTTCGCATTTGTGTTGGTGCAGGAAACCACTTTTGCACTTGTATTAGTGTGGAAAAAACACTTTTCGCACTTGTGTTAGTGTTGAAAAACCACTTTTCGCACTTGTGTTAGTGTTGAAAAACCACTTTTCGCACTTGTGTTAATGTTGAAAAACCACTTTTCGCACTTGTGTTGGTGCAGGAAACCACTTTTGCACTTGTATTAGTGTGGAAAAACCACTTTTCGCACTTGTGTTAGTGTTGAAAAGCCACTTTTCGCACTTGTGTTAGTGTTGTAAAACCACTTTTCGCACTTGTGTTGGTGCAGGAAACCACTTTTCCACTTGTATTAGTGTGGAAAAACCACTTTTCGCACTTGTGTTAGTGTTGAAAAGCCACTTTTCGCACTTGTGTTAGTGTTGTAAAACCACTTTTCGCACTTGTGTTGGTGCAGGAAACCACTTTTGCACTTGTATTAGTGTGGAAAAACCACTTTTCGCACTTGTGTTAGTGTTGAAAAACCACTTTTCGCACTTGTGTTAGTGTTGAAAAACCACTTTTTGCACTTGTGTTAGTGTTGAAAAACCACTTTTCGCACTTGTGTTGGTGCAGGAAACCACTTTTGCACTTGTATTAGTGTGGAAAAAACACTTTTCGCACTTGTGTTAATGTTGAAAAACCACTTTTCGCACTTGTGTTAGTGTTGAAAAACCACTTTTTGCACTTGTGTTAGTGTTGAAAAACCACTTTTCGCACTTGTGTTGGTGCAGGAAACCACTTTTGCACTTGTATTAGTGTGGAAAAAACACATTTCGCACTTGTGTTAGTGTTGAAAAACCACTTTTCGCACTTGTGTTAGTGTTGAAAAACTACTTTTCGCACTTGTGTTAGTGTTGAAAAACCACTTTTCGCACTTGTGTTAGTGTTGAAAATCCACTTTTCGCACTTGTGTTGGTGCAGGAAACCACTTTTGCACTTGTATTAGTGTGGAAAAAACACTTTTCGCACTTGTGTTCGTGTTGGAAAACCATTTTTCGCACTTGTGTAAGTGTGAAAAACCACTTTTCGCACTTGTGTTAGTGTTGAAAGCCCACTTTTCGCACTTGTGTTAGTGTTGAAAATCCACTTTTCGCACTTGTGTTGGTGCAGGAAACCACCTTTGCACTTGTATTAGTGTGGAAAAACCACTTTTCGCACTTGTGTTAGTGTTGAAAAACCACTTTTTGCACTTGTGTTAGTGTTGAAAAACCACATTTCGCACTTGTGTTGGTGTTGAAAAACCACTTTTCGCACTTGTGTTGGTGCAGGAAACCACTTTTGCACTTGTATTAGTGTGGAAAAAACACATTTCGCACTTGTGTTAGTGTTGAAAAACCACTTTTCGCACTTGTGTTAGTGTTGAAAAACCACTTTTCGCACTTGTGTTGGTGCAGGAAACCACTTTTGCACTTGTATTAGTGTGGAAAAAACACTTTTTGCACTTGTATTAGTGTGGAAAAACACTTTTTGCACTTGTGATAGTGTTGAAAAACCACTCTTCGCACTTGTGTTAGTGTTGAAAAACCACTTTTCGCACTTGTGTTTGTGCAGGAAACCACGTTTGCACTTGTATTAGTGTGGAAAAAACACTTTTTGCACTTGTGATAGTGTTGAAAACCCACTTTTCGCACTTGTGTTAGTGTTGAAAATCCACTTTTCGCACTTGTGTTGGTGCAGGAAACCACTTTTGCACTTGTATTAGTGTGGAAAAACCACTTTTCGCACTTGTGTTAGTGTTGAAAAACCACTTTTCGCACTTGTGTTAGTGTTGAAAAACCACTTTTCGCACTTGTGTTAGTGTTGAAAAACCACTTTTCGCACTTGTGTTAGTGAAGGAAACCACTTTTCGCACTTGTGTTAGTGTTGAAAACCCACTTTTCGCACTTGTGTTAGTGTTGAAAATCCACTTTTCGCACTTGTGTTGGTGCAGGAAACCACTTTTGCACTTGTATTAGTGTGGAAAAAACACTTTTTGCACTTGTGTTAGTGTTGAAAATCCACTTTTCCCACTTGTGTTGGTGCAGGAATCCACTTTTGCACTTGTATTAGTGTGGAAAAAGCACTTTTTGCACTTGTGATATTGTTGAAAAACCACTTTTCGCACTTGTGTTAGTGTTGAAAAACCACTTTTCGCACTTGTGTTGGTGCAGGAAATCACTTTTGCACTTGTATTAGTGTGGAAAAACCACTTTTCGCACTTGTGTTAGTGTTGAAAAACCACTTTTCGCACTTGTGTTGGTGCAGGAAACCACTTTTGCACTTGTATTAGTGTGGAAAAAACACTTTTCGCACTTATGTTAGTGTTGAAAAACCACTTTTCGCACTTGTGTTAGTTTTGAAAAACCACTTTTCGCACTTGTGTTGGTGCAGGAAACCACTTTTGCACTTGTATTAGTGTGGAAAAAACACTTTTTGCACTTGTGATAGTGTTGAAAACCCACTTTTCGCACTTGTGTTAGTGTTGAAAATCCACTTTTCGCACTTGTGTTGGTGCAGGAAACCACTTTTGCACTTGTATTAGTGTGGAAAAAACACTTTTCGCACTTGTGTTAGTGTTGAAAAACCACTTTTCGCACTTGCGTTAGTGTTGAAAAACCACATTTCGCACTTGTGTTGGTGTTGAAAAACCACTTTTCGCACTTGTGTTGGTGCAGGAAACCACTTTTGCACTTGTATTAGTGTGGAAAAAACACATTTCGCACTTGTGTTAGTGTTGAAAAACCACTTTTCGCACTTGTGTTAGTGTTGAAAAACTACTTTTCGCACTTGTGTTAGTGTTGAAAAACCACTTTTCGCACTTGTGTTAGTGTTGAAAAACCACTTTTCGCACTTGTGTTGGTGCAGGAGACCACTTTTGCACTTGTATTAGTGTGGAAAAAACACATTTCGCACTTGTGTTAGTGTTGAAAAACCACTTTTCGCACTTGTGTTAGTGTTGTAAAACCACTTTTCGCACTTGTGTTGGTGCAGGAAACCACTTTTGCACTTGTATTAGTGTGGAAAAAAGACTTTTTGCACTTGTGATAGTGTTGAAAAACCACTTTTCGCACTTTTGTTAGTGTTGAAAAACCACTTTTCGCACTTGTGTTGGTGCAGGAAACCACTTTTGCACTTGTATTAGTGTGGAAAAACCACTTTTCGCACTTGTGTTAGTGTTGAAAAACCACTTTTCGCACTTGTGTAAGTGTTGAAAAACCACTTTTCGCAATTGTGTTAGTGTTGAAAAACCACTTTCCGCACTTGTGTTGGTGCAGGAAACCACTTTTGCACTTGTATTAGTGTGGAAAAAACACTTTTCGCACTTGTGTTAATGTTGAAAAACCACTTTTCGCACTTGTGTTAGTGTTGAAAAACCACTTTTCGCACTTGTGTTAGTGTTGAAAAACCACTTTTCGCACTTGTGTTGGTGCAGGAAACCACTTTTGCACCTGTATTAGTGTGGAAAAAACACTTTTTGCACTTGTGATAGTGTTGAAAAACCACTTTTCGCACTTGTGTTAGTGTTGAAAAACCACTTTTCGCACTTGTGTTGGTGCAGGAAACCACTTTTGCACTTGTATTAGTGTGGAAAAAACACATTTCGCACTTGTGTTAGTGTTGAAAAACCACTTTTCGCACTTGTGTTAGTGTTGAAAAACTACTTTTCGCACTTGTGTTAGTGTTGAAAAACCACTTTTCGCACTTGTGTTAGTGTTGAAAATCCACTTTTCGCACTTGTGTTGGTGCAGGAAACCACTTTTGCACTTGTATTAGTGTGGAAAAAACACTTTTCGCACTTGTGTTCGTGTTGGAAAACCATTTTTCGCACTTGTGTAAGTGTGAAAAACCACTTTTCGCACTTGTGTTAGTGTTGAAAGCCCACTTTTCGCACTTGTGTTAGTGTTGAAAATCCACTTTTCGCACTTGTGTTGGTGCAGGAAACCACCTTTGCACTTGTATTAGTGTGGAAAAACCACTTTTCGCACTTGTGTTAGTGTTGAAAAACCACTTTTTGCACTTGTGTTAGTGTTGAAAAACCACATTTCGCACTTGTGTTGGTGTTGAAAAACCACTTTTCGCACTTGTGTTGGTGCAGGAAACCACTTTTGCACTTGTATTAGTGTGGAAAAAACACATTTCGCACTTGTGTTAGTGTTGAAAAACCACTTTTCGCACTTGTGTTAGTGTTGAAAAACCACTTTTCGCACTTGTGTTGGTGCAGGAAACCACTTTTGCACTTGTATTAGTGTGGAAAAAACACTTTTTGCACTTGTATTAGTGTGGAAAAACACTTTTTGCACTTGTGATAGTGTTGAAAAACCACTCTTCGCACTTGTGTTAGTGTTGAAAAACCACTTTTCGCACTTGTGTTTGTGCAGGAAACCACGTTTGCACTTGTATTAGTGTGGAAAAAACACTTTTTGCACTTGTGATAGTGTTGAAAACCCACTTTTCGCACTTGTGTTAGTGTTGAAAATCCACTTTTCGCACTTGTGTTGGTGCAGGAAACCACTTTTGCACTTGTATTAGTGTGGAAAAACCACTTTTCGCACTTGTGTTAGTGTTGAAAAACTACTTTTCGCACTTGTGTTAGTGTTGAAAAACCACTTTTCGCACTTGTGTTAGTGTTGAAAATCCACTTTTCGCACTTGTGTTGGTGCAGGAAACCACTTTTGCACTTGTATTAGTGTGGAAAAAACACTTTTCGCACTTGTGTTCGTGTTGGAAAACCATTTTTCGCACTTGTGTAAGTGTGAAAAACCACTTTTCGCACTTGTGTTAGTGTTGAAAGCCCACTTTTCGCACTTGTGTTAGTGTTGAAAATCCACTTTTCGCACTTGTGTTGGTGCAGGAAACCACCTTTGCACTTGTATTAGTGTGGAAAAACCACTTTTCGCACTTGTGTTAGTGTTGAAAAACCACTTTTTGCACTTGTGTTAGTGTTGAAAAACCACATTTCGCACTTGTGTTGGTGTTGAAAAACCACTTTTCGCACTTGTGTTGGTGCAGGAAACCACTTTTGCACTTGTATTAGTGTGGAAAAAACACATTTCGCACTTGTGTTAGTGTTGAAAAACCACTTTTCGCACTTGTGTTAGTGTTGAAAAACCACTTTTCGCACTTGTGTTGGTGCAGGAAACCACTTTTGCACTTGTATTAGTGTGGAAAAAACACTTTTTGCACTTGTATTAGTGTGGAAAAACACTTTTTGCACTTGTGATAGTGTTGAAAAACCACTCTTCGCACTTGTGTTAGTGTTGAAAAACCACTTTTCGCACTTGTGTTTGTGCAGGAAACCACGTTTGCACTTGTATTAGTGTGGAAAAAACACTTTTTGCACTTGTGATAGTGTTGAAAACCCACTTTTCGCACTTGTGTTAGTGTTGAAAATCCACTTTTCGCACTTGTGTTGGTGCAGGAAACCACTTTTGCACTTGTATTAGTGTGGAAAAACCACTTTTCGCACTTGTGTTAGTGTTGAAAAACCACTTTTCGCACTTGTGTTAGTGTTGAAAAACCACTTTTCGCACTTGTGTTAGTGTTGAAAAACCACTTTTCGCACTTGTGTTAGTGAAGGAAACCACTTTTCGCACTTGTGTTAGTGTTGAAAACCCACTTTTCGCACTTGTGTTAGTGTTGAAAATCCACTTTTCGCACTTGTGTTGGTGCAGGAAACCACTTTTGCACTTGTATTAGTGTGGAAAAAACACTTTTTGCACTTGTGTTAGTGTTGAAAATCCACTTTTCCCACTTGTGTTGGTGCAGGAATCCACTTTTGCACTTGTATTAGTGTGGAAAAAGCACTTTTTGCACTTGTGATATTGTTGAAAAACCACTTTTCGCACTTGTGTTAGTGTTGAAAAACCACTTTTCGCACTTGTGTTGGTGCAGGAAATCACTTTTGCACTTGTATTAGTGTGGAAAAACCACTTTTCGCACTTGTGTTAGTGTTGAAAAACCACTTTTCGCACTTGTGTTGGTGCAGGAAACCACTTTTGCACTTGTATTAGTGTGGAAAAAACACTTTTCGCACTTATGTTAGTGTTGAAAAACCACTTTTCGCACTTGTGTTAGTTTTGAAAAACCACTTTTCGCACTTGTGTTGGTGCAGGAAACCACTTTTGCACTTGTATTAGTGTGGAAAAAACACTTTTTGCACTTGTGATAGTGTTGAAAACCCACTTTTCGCACTTGTGTTAGTGTTGAAAATCCACTTTTCGCACTTGTGTTGGTGCAGGAAACCACTTTTGCACTTGTATTAGTGTGGAAAAAAACACTTTTCGCACTTGTGTTAGTGTTGAAAAACCACTTTTCGCACTTGCGTTAGTGTTGAAAAACCACATTTCGCACTTGTGTTGGTGTTGAAAAACCACTTTTCGCACTTGTGTTGGTGCAGGAAACCACTTTTGCACTTGTATTAGTGTGGAAAAAACACATTTCGCACTTGTGTTAGTGTTGAAAAACCACTTTTCGCACTTGTGTTAGTGTTGAAAAACTACTTTTCGCACTTGTGTTAGTGTTGAAAAACCACTTTTCGCACTTGTGTTAGTGTTGAAAAACCACTTTTCGCACTTGTGTTGGTGCAGGAGACCACTTTTGCACTTGTATTAGTGTGGAAAAAACACATTTCGCACTTGTGTTAGTGTTGAAAAACCACTTTTCGCACTTGTGTTAGTGTTGTAAAACCACTTTTCGCACTTGTGTTGGTGCAGGAAACCACTTTTGCACTTGTATTAGTGTGGAAAAAAGACTTTTTGCACTTGTGATAGTGTTGAAAAACCACTTTTCGCACTTTTGTTAGTGTTGAAAAACCACTTTTCGCACTTGTGTTGGTGCAGGAAACCACTTTTGCACTTGTATTAGTGTGGAAAAACCACTTTTCGCACTTGTGTTAGTGTTGAAAAACCACTTTTCGCACTTGTGTAAGTGTTGAAAAACCACTTTTCGCAATTGTGTTAGTGTTGAAAAACCACTTTCCGCACTTGTGTTGGTGCAGGAAACCACTTTTGCACTTGTATTAGTGTGGAAAAAACACTTTTCGCACTTGTGTTAATGTTGAAAAACCACTTTTCGCACTTGTGTTAGTGTTGAAAAACCACTTTTCGCACTTGTGTTAGTGTTGAAAAACCACTTTTCGCACTTGTGTTGGTGCAGGAAACCACTTTTGCACCTGTATTAGTGTGGAAAAAACACTTTTTGCACTTGTGATAGTGTTGAAAAACCACTTTTCGCACTTGTGTTAGTGTTGAAAAACCACTTTTCGCACTTGTGTTGGTGCAGGAAACCACTTTTGCACTTGTATTAGTGTGGAAAAAACACTTTTCGCACTTGTGTTAGTGTTGAAAAACCACTTTTCGCACTTGCGTTAGTGTTGAAAAACCACATTTCACACTTGTGTTGGTGTTGAAAAACCACTTTTCGCACTTGTGTTGGTGCAGGAAACCACTTTTGCACTTGTATTAGTGTGGAAAAAACACATTTCGCACTTGTGTTAGTGTTGAAAAACCACTTTTCGCACTTGTGTTAGTGTTGAAAAACCACTTTTCGCATTTGTGTTGGTGCAGGAAACCACTTTTGCACTTGTATTAGTGTGGAAAAAACACTTTTCGCACTTGTGTTAGTGTTGAAAAACCACTTTTCGCACTTGTGTTAGTGTTGAAAAACCACTTTTCGCACTTGTGTTAATGTTGAAAAACCACTTTTCGCACTTGTGTTGGTGCAGGAAACCACTTTTGCACTTGTATTAGTGTGGAAAAACCACTTTTCGCACTTGTGTTAGTGTTGAAAAGCCACTTTTCGCACTTGTGTTAGTGTTGTAAAACCACTTTTCGCACTTGTGTTGGTGCAGGAAACCACTTTTGCACTTGTATTAGTGTGGAAAAACCACTTTTCGCACTTGTGTTAGTGTTGAAAAACCACTTTTCGCACTTGTGTTAGTGTTGAAAAACCACGTTTTGCACTTGTGTTAGTGTTGAAAAACCACTTTTCGCACTTGTGTTGGTGCAGGAAACCACTTTTGCACTTGTATTAGTGTGGAAAAAACACTTTTCGCACTTGTGTTAATGTTGAAAAACCACTTTTCGCACTTGTGTTAGTGTTGAAAAACCACTTTTTGCACTTGTGTTAGTGTTGAAAAACCACTTTTCGCACTTGTGTTGGTGCAGGAAACCACTTTTGCACTTGTATTAGTGTGGAAAAAACACATTTCGCACTTGTGTTAGTGTTGAAAAACCACTTTTCGCACTTGTGTTAGTGTTGAAAAACTACTTTTCGCACTTGTGTTAGTGTTGAAAAACCACTTTTCGCACTTGTGTTAGTGTTGAAAATCCACTTTTCGCACTTGTGTTGGTGCAGGAAACCACTTTTGCACTTGTATTAGTGTGGAGAAAAACACTTTTCGCACTTGTGTTCGTGTTGAAAAACCACTTTTCGCACTTGTGTAAGTGTGAAAAACCACTTTTCGCACTTGTGTTAGTGTTGAAAGCCCACTTTTCGCACTTGTGTTAGTGTTGAAAATCCACTTTTCGCACTTGTGTTGGTGCAGGAAACCACCTTTGCACTTGTATTAGTGTGGAAAAACCACTTTTCGCACTTGTGTTAGTGTTGAAAAACCACTTTTTGCACTTGTGTTAGTGTTGAAAAACCACATTTCGCACTTGTGTTGGTGTTGAAAAACCACTTTTCGCACTTGTGTTGGTGCAGGAAACCACTTTTGCACTTGTATTAGTGTGGAAAAAACACATTTTGCACTTGTGTTAGTGTTGAAAAACCACTTTTCGTACTTGTGTTAGTGTTGAAAAACCACTTTTCGCACTTGTGTTGGTGCAGGAAACCACTTTTGCACTTGTATTAGTGTGGAAAAAACACTTTTTGCACTTGTATTAGTGTGGAAAAACACTTTTTGCACTTGTGATAGTGTTGAAAAACCACTTTTCGCACTTGTGTTAGTGTTGAAAAACCACTTTTCGCACTTGTGTTTGTGCAGGAAACCACGTTTGCACTTGTATTAGTGTGGAAAAAACACTTTTTGCACTTGTGATAGTGTTGAAAACCCACTTTTTGCACTTGTGTTAGTGTTGAAAATCCACTTTTCGCACTTGTGTTGGTGCAGGAAACCACTTTTGCACTTGTATTAGTGTGGAAAAACCACTTTTCGCACTTGTGTTAGTGTTGAAAAACCACTTTTCGCACTTGTGTTAGTGTTGAAAAACCACTTTTCGCACTTGTGTTAGTGTTGAAAAACCACTTTTCGCACTTGTGTTAGTGAAGGAAACCACTTTTCGCACTTGTGTTAGTGTTGAAAACCCACTTTTCGCACTTGTGTTAGTGTTGAAAATCCACTTTTCGCACTTGTGTTGGTGCAGGAAACCACTTTTGCACTTGTATTAGTGTGGAAAAAACACTTTTTGCACTTGTGTTAGTGTTGAAAATCCACTTTTCCCACTTGTGTTGGTGCAGGAATCCACTTTTGCACTTGTATTAGTGTGGAAAAAGCACTTTTTGCACTTGTGATATTGTTGAAAAACCACTTTTCGCACTTGTGTTAGTGTTGAAAAACCACTTTTCGCACTTGTGTTGGTGCAGGAAATCACTTTTGCACTTGTATTAGTGTGGAAAAACCACTTTTCGCACTTGTGTTAGTGTTGAAAAACCACTTTTCGCACTTGTGTTGGTGCAGGAAACCACTTTTGCACTTGTATTAGTGTGGAAAAAACACTTTTCGCACTTGTGTTAGTGTTGAAAAACCACTTTTCGCACTTGTGTTAGTTTTGAAAAACCACTTTTCGCACTTGTGTTGGTGCAGGAAACCACTTTTGCACTTGTATTAGTGTGGAAAAAACACTTTTTGCACTTGTGATAGTGTTGAAAACCCACTTTTCGCACTTGTGTTAGTGTTGAAAATCCACTTTTCGCACTTGTGTTGGTGCAGGAAACCACTTTTGCACTTGTATTAGTGTGGAAAAAACACTTTTCGCACTTGTGTTAGTGTTGAAAAACCACTTTTCGCACTTGCGTTAGTGTTGAAAAACCACATTTCGCACTTGTGTTGGTGTTGAAAAACCACTTTTCGCACTTGTGTTGGTGCAGGAAACCACTTTTGCACTTGTATTAGTGTGGAAAAAACACATTTCGCACTTGTGTTAGTGTTGAAAAACCACTTTTCGCACTTGTGTTAGTGTTGAAAAACTACTTTTCGCACTTGTGTTAGTGTTGAAAAACCACTTTTCGCACTTGTGTTAGTGTTGAAAAACCACTTTTCGCACTTGTGTTGGTGCAGGAGACCACTTTTGCACTTGTATTAGTGTGGAAAAAACACATTTCGCACTTGTGTTAGTGTTGAAAAACCACTTTTCGCACTTGTGTTAGTGTTGTAAAACCACTTTTCGCACTTGTGTTGGTGCAGGAAACCACTTTTGCACTTGTATTAGTGTGGAAAAAAGACTTTTTGCACTTGTGATAGTGTTGAAAAACCACTTTTCGCACTTTTGTTAGTGTTGAAAAACCACTTTTCGCACTTGTGTTGGTGCAGGAAACCACTTTTGCACTTGTATTAGTGTGGAAAAAACACTTTTCGCACTTGTGTTCGTGTTGAAAAACCACTTTTCGCACTTTTGTTAGTGTTGAAAAACCACTTTTCGCACTTGTGTTAGTGTTGAAAAACCACTTTTCGCACTCGTGTTAGTGTTGAAAAACCACTTTTCACACTTGTGTTGGTGCAGGAAACCACTTTTGCACTTGTATTAGTGTTAGAAAAAACACTTTTCGCACTTGTGTTAGTGTTGAAAAACCACTTTTCGCACTTGTGTTAGTGTTGAAAAACCACTTTTCGCACTTGTGTTGGTGCAGGAAACCACTTTTGCACTTGTATTAGTGTGGAAAAAACACTTTTTGCACTTGTGATATTGTTGAAAAACCACTTTTCGCACTTGTGTTAGTGTTGAAAAACCACTTTTCGCACTTGTGTTGGTGCAGGAAATCACTTTTGCACTTGTATTAGTGTGGAAAAACCACTTTTCGCACTTGTGTTAGTGTTGAAAAACCACTTTTCGCACTTGTGTTAGTGTTGAAAAACCACTTTTCGCACTTGTGTTAGTGAAGGAAACCACTTTTCGCACTTGTGTTAGTGTTGAAAACCCACTTTTCGCACTTGTGTTAGTGTTGAAAATCCACTTTTTGCACTTGTGTTAGTGTTGAAAAACCACATTTCGCACTTGTGTTGGTGTTGAAAAACCACTTTTCGCACTTGTGTTGGTGCAGGAAACCACTTTTGCACTTGTATTAGTGTGGAAAAAACACATTTCGCACTTGTGTTAGTGTTGAAAAACCACTTTTCGCACTTGTGTTAGTGTTGAAAAACCACTTTTCGCACTTGTGTTGGTGCAGGAAACCACTTTTGCACTTGTATTAGTGTGGAAAAAACACTTTTTGCACTTGTATTAGTGTGGAAAAACACTTTTTGCACTTGTGATAGTGTTGAAAAACCACTTTTCGCACTTGTGTTAGTGTTGAAAAACCACTTTTCGCACTTGTGTTGGTGCAGGAAACCACTTTTGCACTTGTATTAGTGTGGAAAAAACACTTTTTGCACTTGTATTAGTGTGGAAAAACACTTTTTGCACTTGTGATAGTGTTGAAAAACCACTTTTCGCACTTGTGTTAGTGTTGAAAAACCACTTTTCGCACTTGTGTTTGTGCAGGAAACCACGTTTGCACTTGTATTAGTGTGGAAAAAACACTTTTTGCACTTGTGATAGTGTTGAAAACCCACTTTTCGCACTTGTGTTAGTGTTGAAAATCCACTTTTCGCACTTGTGTTGGTGCAGGAAACCACTTTTGCACTTGTATTAGTGTGGAAAAACCACTTTTCGCACTTGTGTTAGTGTTGAAAAACCACTTTTCGCACTTGTGTTAGTGTTGAAAAACCACTTTTCGCACTTGTGTTAGTGTTGAAAAACCACTTTTCGCACTTGTGTTAGTGAAGGAAACCACTTTTCGCACTTGTGTTAGTGTTGAAAACCCACTTTTCGCACTTGTGTTAGTGTTGAAAATCCACTTTTCGCACTTGTGTTGGTGCAGGAAACCACTTTTGCACTTGTATTAGTGTGGAAAAAACACTTTTTGCACTTGTGTTAGTGTTGAAAATCCACTTTTCCCACTTGTGTTGGTGCAGGAATCCACTTTTGCACTTGTATTAGTGTGGAAAAAGCACTTTTTGCACTTGTGATATTGTTGAAAAACCACTTTTCGCACTTGTGTTAGTGTTGAAAAACCACTTTTCGCACTTGTGTTGGTGCAGGAAATCACTTTTGCACTTGTATTAGTGTGGAAAAACCACTTTTCGCACTTGTGTTAGTGTTGAAAAACCACTTTTCGCACTTGTGTTGGTGCAGGAAACCACTTTTGCACTTGTATTAGTGTGGAAAAAACACTTTTCGCACTTGTGTTAGTGTTGAAAAACCACTTTTCGCACTTGTGTTAGTTTTGAAAAACCACTTTTCGCACTTGTGTTGGTGCAGGAAACCACTTTTGCACTTGTATTAGTGTGGAAAAAACACTTTTTGCACTTGTGATAGTGTTGAAAACCCACTTTTCGCACTTGTGTTAGTGTTGAAAATCCACTTTTCGCACTTGTGTTGGTGCAGGAAACCACTTTTGCACTTGTATTAGTGTGGAAAAAACACTTTTCGCACTTGTGTTAGTGTTGAAAAACCACTTTTCGCACTTGCGTTAGTGTTGAAAAACCACATTTCGCACTTGTGTTGGTGTTGAAAAACCACTTTTCGCACTTGTGTTGGTGCAGGAAACCACTTTTGCACTTGTATTAGTGTGGAAAAAACACATTTCGCACTTGTGTTAGTGTTGAAAAACCACTTTTCGCACTTGTGTTAGTGTTGAAAAACTACTTTTCGCACTTGTGTTAGTGTTGAAAAACCACTTTTCGCACTTGTGTTAGTGTTGAAAAACCACTTTTCGCACTTGTGTTGGTGCAGGAGACCACTTTTGCACTTGTATTAGTGTGGAAAAAACACATTTCGCACTTGTGTTAGTGTTGAAAAACCACTTTTCGCACTTGTGTTAGTGTTGTAAAACCACTTTTCGCACTTGTGTTGGTGCAGGAAACCACTTTTGCACTTGTATTAGTGTGGAAAAAAGACTTTTTGCACTTGTGATAGTGTTGAAAAACCACTTTTCGCACTTTTGTTAGTGTTGAAAAACCACTTTTCGCACTTGTGTTGGTGCAGGAAACCACTTTTGCACTTGTATTAGTGTGGAAAAAACACTTTTCGCACTTGTGTTCGTGTTGAAAAACCACTTTTCGCACTTTTGTTAGTGTTGAAAAACCACTTTTCGCACTTGTGTTAGTGTTGAAAAACCACTTTTCGCACTCGTGTTAGTGTTGAAAAACCACTTTTCGCACTTGTGTTGGTGCAGGAAACCACTTTTGCACTTGTATTAGTGTTAGAAAAAACACTTTTCGCACTTGTGTTAGTGTTGAAAAACCACTTTTCGCACTTGTGTTAGTGTTGAAAAACCACTTTTCGCACTTGTGTTGGTGCAGGAAACCACTTTTGCACTTGTATTAGTGTGGAAAAAACACTTTTTGCACTTGTGATATTGTTGAAAAACCACTTTTCGCACTTGTGTTAGTGTTGAAAAACCACTTTTCGCACTTGTGTTGGTGCAGGAAATCACTTTTGCACTTGTATTAGTGTGGAAAAACCACTTTTCGCACTTGTGTTAGTGTTGAAAAACCACTTTTCGCACTTGTGTTAGTGTTGAAAAACCACTTTTCGCACTTGTGTTAGTGAAGGAAACCACTTTTCGCACTTGTGTTAGTGTTGAAAACCCACTTTTCGCACTTGTGTTAGTGTTGAAAATCCACTTTTTGCACTTGTGTTAGTGTTGAAAAACCACATTTCGCACTTGTGTTGGTGTTGAAAAACCACTTTTCGCACTTGTGTTGGTGCAGGAAACCACTTTTGCACTTGTATTAGTGTGGAAAAAACACATTTCGCACTTGTGTTAGTGTTGAAAAACCACTTTTCGCACTTGTGTTAGTGTTGAAAAACCACTTTTCGCACTTGTGTTGGTGCAGGAAACCACTTTTGCACTTGTATTAGTGTGGAAAAAACACTTTTTGCACTTGTATTAGTGTGGAAAAACACTTTTTGCACTTGTGATAGTGTTGAAAAACCACTTTTCGCACTTGTGTTAGTGTTGAAAAACCACTTTTCGCACTTGTGTTGGTGCAGGAAACCACTTTTGCACTTGTATTAGTGTGGAAAAAACACTTTTTGCACTTGTGATAGTGTTGAAAACCCACTTTTCGCACTTGTGTTAGTGTTGAAAATCCACTTTTCGCACTTGTGTTGGTGCAGGAAACCACTTTTGCACTTGTATTAGTGTGGAAAAACCACTTTTCGCACTTGTGTTAGTGTTGAAAAACCACTTTTCGCACTTGTGTTAGTGTTGAAAAACCACTTTTCGCACTTGTGTTAGTGTTGAAAAACCACTTTTCGCACTTGTGTTAGTGAAGGAAACCACTTTTCGCACTTGTGTTAGTGTTGAAAACCCACTTTTCGCACTTGTGTTAGTGTTGAAAATCCACTTTTCGCACTTGTGTTGGTGCAGGAAACCACTTTTGCACTTGTATTAGTGTGGAAAAAACACTTTTTGCACTTGTGTTAGTGTTGAAAATCCACTTTTCCCACTTGTGTTGGTGCAGGAATCCACTTTTGCACTTGTATTAGTGTGGAAAAAGCACTTTTTGCACTTGTGATATTGTTGAAAAACCACTTTTCGCACTTGTGTTAGTGTTGAAAAACCACTTTTCGCACTTGTGTTGGTGCAGGAAATCACTTTTGCACTTGTATTAGTGTGGAAAAACCACTTTTCGCACTTGTGTTAGTGTTGAAAAACCACTTTTCGCACTTGTGTTGGTGCAGGAAACCACTTTTGCACTTGTATTAGTGTGGAAAAAACACTTTTCGCACTTGTGTTAGTGTTGAAAAACCACTTTTCGCACTTGTGTTAGTTTTGAAAAACCACTTTTCGCACTTGTGTTGGTGCAGGAAACCACTTTTGCACTTGTATTAGTGTGGAAAAAACACTTTTTGCACTTGTGATAGTGTTGAAAACCCACTTTTCGCACTTGTGTTAGTGTTGAAAATCCACTTTTCGCACTTGTGTTGGTGCAGGAAACCACTTTTGCACTTGTATTAGTGTGGAAAAAACACTTTTCGCACTTGTGTTAGTGTTGAAAAACCACTTTTCGCACTTGCGTTAGTGTTGAAAAACCACATTTCGCACTTGTGTTGGTGTTGAAAAACCACTTTTCGCACTTGCGTTGGTGCAGGAAACCACTTTTGCACTTGTATTAGTGTGGAAAAAACACATTTCGCACTTGTGTTAGTGTTGAAAAACCACTTTTCGCACTTGTGTTCGTGTTGAAAAACTACTTTTCGCACTTGTGTTAGTGTTGAAAAACCACTTTTCGCACTTGTGTTAGTGTTGAAAAACCACTTTTCGCACTTGTGTTGGTGCAGGAGACCACTTTTGCACTTGTATTAGTGTGGAAAAAACACATTTCGCACTTGTGTTAGTGTTGAAAAACCACTTTTCGCACTTGTGTTAGTGTTGTAAAACCACTTTTCGCACTTGTGTTGGTGCAGGAAACCACTTTTGCACTTGTATTAGTGTGGAAAAAAGACTTTTTGCACTTGTGATAGTGTTGAAAAACCACTTTTCGCACTTTTGTTAGTGTTGAAAAACCACTTTTCGCACTTGTGTTGGTGCTGGAAACCACTTTTGCACTTGTATTAGTGTGGAAAAACCACTTTTCGCACTTGTGTTAGTGTTGAAAAACCACTTTTCGCACTTGTGTTAGTGTTGAAAAACCACTTTTCGCAATTGTGTTAGTGTTGAAAAACCACTTTCCGCACTTGTGTTGGTGCAGGAAACCACTTTTGCACTTGTATTAGTGTGGAAAAAACACTTTTCGCACTTGTGTTAATGTTGAAAAACCACTTTTCGCACTTGTGTTAGTGTTGAAAAACCACTTTTCACACTTGTGTTAGTGTTGAAAAACCACTTTTCGCACTTGTGTTGGTGCAGGAAACCACTTTTGCACTTGTATTAGTGTGGAAAAAACACTTTTTGCACTTGTGATAGTGTTGAAAAACCACTTTTCGCACTTGTGTTAGTGTTGAAAAACCACTTTTCGCACTTGTGTTGGTGCAGGAAACCACTTTTGCACTTGTATTAGTGTGGAAAAAACACTTTTCGCACTTGTGTTAGTGTTGAAAAACCACTTTTCGCACTTGCGTTAGTGTTGAAAAACCACATTTCGCACTTGTGTTGGTGTTGAAAAACCACTTTTCGCACTTGTGTTGGTGCAGGAAACCACTTTTGCACTTGTATTAGTGTGGAAAAAACACATTTCGCACTTGTGTTAGTGTTGAAAAACCACTTTTCGCACTTGTGTTAGTGTTGAAAAACCACTTTTCGCACTTGTGTTGGTGCAGGAAACCACTTTTGCACTTGTATTAGTGTGGAAAAACCACTTTTCGCACTTGTGTTAGTGTTGAAAAACCACTTTTCGCACTTGTGTTAGTGTTGAAAAACCACTTTTCGCAATTGTGTTAGTGTTGAAAAACCACTTTCCGCACTTGTGTTGGTGCAGGAAACCACTTTTGCACTTGTATTAGTGTGGAAAAAACACTTTTCGCACTTGTGTTAATGTTGAAAAACCACTTTTCGCACTTGTGTTAGTGTTGAAAAACCACTTTTCACACTTGTGTTAGTGTTGAAAAAACACTTTTCGCACTTGTGTTGGTGCAGGAAACCACTTTTGCACTTGTATTAGTGTGGAAAAAACACTTTTTGCACTTGTGATAGTGTTGAAAAACCACTTTTCGCACTTGTGTTAGTGTTGAAAAACCACTTTTCGCACTTGTGTTGGTGCAGGAAACCACTTTTGCACTTGTATTAGTGTGGAAAAAACACTTTTCGCACTTGTGTTAGTGTTGAAAAACCACTTTTCGCACTTGCGTTAGTGTTGAAAAACCACATTTCGCACTTGTGTTGGTGTTGAAAAACCACTTCTCGCACTTGTGTTGGTGCAGGAAACCACTTTTGCACTTGTATTAGTGTGGAAAAAACACATTTCGCACTTGTGTTAGTGTTGAAAAACCACTTTTCGCACTTGTGTTAGTGTTGAAAAACCACTTTTCGCATTTGTGTTGGTGCAGGAAACCACTTTTGCACTTGTGTTAGTGTGGAAAAAACACTTTTCGCACTTGTGTTAGTGTTGAAAAACCACTTTTCGCACTTGTGTTAGTGTTGAAAAACCACTTTTCGCACTTGTGTTAATGTTGAAAAACCACTTTTCGCACTTGTGTTGGTGCAGGAAACCACTTTTGCACTTGTATTAGTGTGGAAAAACCACTTTTCACACTTGTGTTAGTGTTGAAAAGACACTTTTCGCACTTGTGTTAGTGTTGTAAAACCACTTTTCGCACTTGTGTTGGTGCAGGAAACCACTTTTCCACTTGTATTAGTGTGGAAAAACCACTTTTCGCACTTGTGTTAGTGTTGAAAAGCCACTTTTCGCACTTGTGTTAGTGTTGTAAAACCACTTTTCGCACTTGTGTTGGTGCAGGAAACCACTTTTGCACTTGTATTAGTGTGGAAAAACCACTTTTCGCACTTGTGTTAGTGTTGAAAAACCACTTTTCACACTTGTGTTAGTGTTGAAAAACCACTTTTTGCACTTGTGTTAGTGTTGAAAAACCACTTTTCGCACTTGTGTTGGTGCAGGAAACCACTTTTGCACTTGTATTAGTGTGGAAAAAACACTTTTCGCACTTGTGTTAATGTTGAAAAACCACTTTTCGCACTTGTGTTAGTGTTGAAAAACCACTTTTTGCACTTGTGTTAGTGTTGAAAAACCACTTTTCGCACTTGTGTTGGTGCAGGAAACCACTTTTGCACTTGTATTAGTGTGGAAAAAACACATTTCGCACTTGTGTTAGTGTTGAAAAACCACTTTTCGCACTTGTGTTAGTGTTGAAAAACTACTTTTCGCACTTGTGTTAGTGTTGAAAAACCACTTTTCGCACTTGTGTTAGTGTTGAAAATCCACTTTTCGCACTTGTGTTGGTGCAGGAAACCACTTTTGCACTTGTATTAGTGTGGAAAAAACACTTTTCGCACTTGTGTTCGTGTTGAAAAACCACTTTTCGCACTTGTGTAAGTGTGAAAAACCACTTTTCGCACTTGTGTTAGTGTTGAAAGCCCACTTTTCGCACTTGTGTTAGTGTTGAAAATCCACTTTTCGCACTTGTGTTGGTGCAGGAAACCACCTTTGCACTTGTATTAGTGTGGAAAAACCACTTTTCGCACTTGTGTTAGTGTTGAAAAACCACTTTTTGCACTTGTGTTAGTGTTGAAAAACCACATTTCGCACTTGTGTTGGTGTTGAAAAACCACTTTTCGCACTTGTGTTGGTGCAGGAAACCACTTTTGCACTTGTATTAGTGTGGAAAAAACACATTTCGCACTTGTGTTAGTGTTGAAAAACCACTTTTCGCACTTGTGTTAGTGTTGAAAAACCACTTTTCGCACTTGTGTTGGTGCAGGAAACCACTTTTGCACTTGTATTAGTGTGGAAAAAACACTTTTTGCACTTGTATTAGTGTGGAAAAACACTTTTTGCACTTGTGATAGTGTTGAAAAACCACTTTTTGCACTTGTGTTCGTGTTGAAAAACCACTTTTCGCACTTGTGTTGGTGCAGGAAACCACGTTTGCACTTGTATTAGTGTGGAAAAAACACTTTTTGCACTTGTGATAGTGTTGAAAACCCACTTTTCGCACTTGTGTTAGTGTTGAAAATCCACTTTTCGCACTTGTGTTGGTGCAGGAAACCACTTTTGCACTTGTATTAGTGTGGAAAAACCACTTTTCGCACTTGTGTTAGTGTTGAAAAACCACTTTTCGCACTTGTGTTAGTGTTGAAAAACCACTTTTCGCACTTGTGTTAGTGTTGAAAAACCACTTTTCGCACTGTGTTAGTGAAGGAAACCACTTTTCGCACTTGTGTTAGTGTTGAAAACCCACTTTTCGCACTTGTGTTAGTGTTGAAAATCCACTTTTTGCACTTGTGTTGGTGCAGGAAACCACTTTTGCACTTGTATTAGTGTGGAAAAAACACTTTTTGCACTTGTGTTAGTGTTGAAAATCCACTTTTCCCACTTGTGTTGGTGCAGGAATCCACTTTTGCACTTGTATTAGTGTGGAAAAAGCACTTTTTGCACTTGTGATATTGTTGAAAAACCACTTTTCGCACTTGTGTTAGTGTTGAAAAACCACTTTTCGCACTTGTGTTGGTGCAGGAAATCACTTTTGCACTTGTATTAGTGTGGAAAAACCACTTTTCGCACTTGTGTTAGTGTTGAAAAACCACTTTTCGCACTTGTGTTAGTAGTGTAATAATGTTGCTTCTGGGACACCTCCGTTTAACATGGGAAATCCCTATCTAATGTCATTTACCCCCTTGTCTTTTTCAAAAATCATAAACACCTCTATTTCTCCCACCCTCATCTTTATGAACCTTTTGTCTGTAGTACCTATCCTTAATGTTGTTCATTAGACCACTCAAACACTACAAATATTTGTTTTCTCTTATAGACCTATCATCCTTCTTCTACATATCATCTGGCAGATTAATCTTTGACCCACTCAAACATTGACCCATTCACTTCCATATTAATTCTTTCCCTCCCTCATTGCCCCTAAACACCTATATTTCTCTCACCCTGTTCTTTACGAACCTTCTAACCTTTTGACATGTTATCCTTATTCATTAGACCACTTAAACACCTGTGATCCTTCTGACCTCATGGACCTTTTAACCTTTTACTCTTAATATCATCTGGTGAATATAACCCACTCAAACAACGACCCTACAAATATTTGTTTATGCGTGGGAAATAATTTAATTCTCCTACAACTCTCCTCACCGTCTCATCCAACTCACCGGTATTTAAATTAATTCTCTTATTTGTTTTGTGAACTTTTTTACCAGTTGCCTTTTCAATTATACTTATTTGATATTTTTTACATTCATTTTGTTTTCCATTTATATACCACTCGAACCTTTTCTAATTAATAGCTCACTGTTAGGCTCATGCTCACTCGAACCACATACCTTGAGAAATGACGTTGTTTCACTTGGATAACTTCCAAGGAATTCTCTTTGTCTTGTTTCCTGTTTTTCACAAACACACGCCCTCAGTTTCCAAAAGCTGACAAGCACTTCAGTTCCCCGAAATACATTTTGTTCATTATAAAAAGAGAGGTCTCCGAATGGGACATTTAAACATTGTGAACGAAGATGAGCTTGTCTTATTCCAGTCTTTCCTCTGATGAAGAATACTCGCCAGGACATTGGTAAGTTCATTTGGTATTAAACACTGTTAATGAGAGCTTTGTATGTGATTAATTATACAACTAATAATTTATTTTTCCTATTCATTGCAGCAATTCAAATATTGTAAATATCCTGGCAGAATTTCAAGTTGTTTCTCAAGAGTTCCACAACGAACTGAATACGGGTTTGAATAACCTACCTCCGAGATGGTGGGCTCAGAATGAATTCAATGTTTCACCGTTCTTAGAAAATTCACGTGAAAGGTATGATAGAAAATAAAAAACGAGAGGTGTGTGCATGTGTGTGTGCATGTGTGTGTGTGTATGTGTATGTGTGTGCATGTGTGTCTGTGATTAAAATAGAGAGATCGAATTGTGAGGAACAGAAATGAAAAAATGAGATTGTGTGTGTGTGTGTGTGTATGTGTGTGTGTGTGTATGTGTGTGTTCTTGTGTGTATGTATCTATGCATGTGTGTGTGTGTGTATGTGTGTGTGTATGTATCTGTGAATGTGTGTGTGTGTGCGTGTGTGTGATGTTTTGTCAAGCTTACTTCAGCATAGTAATTTCTCCTTATTTTGTTTGCAGCCTCGAAGACCAAAGCTTGGAGTGGGACGATTTTGGACTCCATAGGAATGGTTATTTCCTGTCATCCTGTGATATCCTTAATTTTTTTCTCGACGATCTGGACGCTAAGCTGGATTTTTTCGAGGTAAGCATGTGTGTACGTGTGTGTGGTTCACCGTTTATAATAGGTACACCATATCCCTGCGCATCGTAAGAGGTGATTCAGGGTTGGTGTCAGGAAGGGCATCCGACCCTATATTAATAATAATAATAATAATACATTTATTTTGTATAGCGCTTTTCAAGACGCTTTGACATGGAACATAAATATGAAATAAATATCTCTCCCCTCTTGTCTTTAATAGAAAGAGATTCAAAACCTGAAGACATCTGCTGAACCAACCTTTGACTTGTGCTGGGAAGAAATTGATGACTTATGCTGGGGAGAAGTTGAATGTATACCTCAAGAAAAATGTTTTAATAATATAAAGATTTTAATGTTTTCAATATTTATATATATTTGTTTTGTTTACAATTATTTAATTCTTAATTACAAAAAGAGAATAAAGGAGGGAACGGGGAGGTGCACCCCTGCCAAAGACCCTTCACCCCCCTCATCCCACCCCTCCCCTCCCCTTGTGTGTGTGGGGAAGGTGGGGGTGGGATGAGGGGGGTGAAGGGTCAAGGGTGGGGGTGCACGGAGGGTGGGGGATGATGGGTGTGGTCTGTGTGGGCGGGGTCTGTGTGGGCGGGGTCTGTGTGGGCGGGGTCTGTGTGGGCGGGGTCTGTGTGGGCGGGGTCTGTGTGGGCGGGGTCGGTGTGGGCGTGGCTTATGATTTTTTATTTATTTAATTTTTTTTTATTATTACCACGAATTAAATTAGCTAATATGGGTGGGGTGAATAGAAATGTTGTTTAATGAATTATTAGCTTTGTTTTTTGTAATTCTTGCGAGTAAAATGAACCCAAGATTTCTTCTCGATTTATATCATTTAATTTGTAAGTCCAAGGGTTTGTAGCCATTACATCAACGATTATAAATAATTCATTAGTCCATTTTTGTGTATAACCTTTCTCAAAATGGCTTTTCCATTTGTATATCCTTACAATATCACCAACTTTAAACTTGGGCTTTCTCAAATTAATCTCCTTTTCATATTCTAATTTTGTAAATGTTTCTGATGGTTTTGATTGTGTTGATGAATGAACTGTATTATTGTAATTATCTACAATATCCTGAATTAAATACACCCATTTTTGAGAACCGAGTTGTGTGAATTTTTTATATAATTTCTCTTTTAAAGTACGATTAAAACGCTCAATAACAACTGCCTTTCCTTCATTAAAGGTGCTGTATAATTTAATACCCTTCCCCTTAAGAAATTTCATGAATATTTTGTTATAGAACTCTGTTCCCTCATCAGTCCATAACTTCTTTGGTTTCCTTTTATCCCGATCAAATATTAGCTTAAAGGCTAACATTAAAGTATCACCCCTTTTATTTTTTAAAGGGACAACCCAGGCAAATCTACTCCTCAAATCAATAACGGTTAAAGCATACCTGTATCCCCTGTCATTATTCAATTCAATTAAATCAGCGGACCATATGTGGTCAGTGTATTTAGAATAAACCTTCCTTCTTTTAAACTTTGTGATTATAGGTTTGTGTAATTCTTCAGCCAAAAGCTCCTCAGTCTTGATGGCATCATTAGAGCCTAATAGTTTTTTGAGGAATAACCAAGACCAAGTTTCAATTTAGCATTTATCAAATTTCTCACAATAAACCTATCAACTTTCTCTCTCAACGTTGGATTTTGTATCAAAGACAAATTATACAACATTTCGCTGTCGGCTTTATGTTTTTCAGTCAACGTAGTGGTTTTCCCATAAGCAATATCATGCTTCATACACACTTCATCAACCCTATTTGTAGGTTTAGACCAAGGTTTAGGATTGTCAGCCTCATCTAATCTTTTATCCAAGTTTGTTCCTGGACCACAGAAAGAATACCCTGGAAGGTGTAATTCCCCTGGAATTCCAGTTGTTGTAAATTTACTTCCTGACAGAAACTTTTGTATGTCTCCTCCTCTTTTAGGAGAGATGAATTGGCACTTTTTAGAGCCACATACTTGACATATTCCTTTTTGATAAACTCTATTATTTTTAGCTTTAACATAAGAGATATTTTTAGATTTAGTTTTCTTTTTACATTTGAGACAATAACTCATATTTATTTATCAGAAAAATTCCGACAGAGTATCAAAACCTTTTTGGTTTTCAACATATACATTTCAATCTTTATTTTTAAAACATAAAGAATCCTAAGGAATGCCTTCACTCTCTCCTCCATTTATTTACAAATAAAAACTAACTAAAGTCAATGACACCAACATCATCAATCACATAATCTTTTCCTTCTTCTTCTTCTTCTTCTTCACCACTTTCTCGTTTAAATCTCTGAAATTGAAGACATTGACGTTCTTATTTTTGAAACCATTATCTTCATAAGAGTTGTTAATTCTTTAATTTCCTCTTCGGTGCGTTGAGATTGATTTATTTGCTTTAATACACTCAATCTTTTATGAATCTCAGTGATTTCCATCTTTTTATATTTTTCCTCCCTCTCTCTTTGCTCCCTCTCCTCCTCCTCCATTTTCTCCCTCTCCTCCTTCTCCTTTTTCTCCCTTTTCTCCCTTTCCTCCTTCTCCCTTTTCTCCCTTTCCTCCTCCTCCTTTTTCTCTCTTTTCTCCCTTTCCTCCCTCTCCTCCTCCTTTTTCTCCCTTTCCTCCTTCTCCTTTTTCTCTCTTTCCTCCTTCTCTTCTTTAACTCCTTCCTCATTTATCTTAGCAATTTTTGATATCAATATTTTCACAGCATTCATTCTTTCTTTATTTTCCTCTTCGGTGAGTTGAGATTGATCTTCTTGCTGTAATACATCCACTCTTTTTTGAATCGCTCTGATTTCCATCTCCCTCTCCCCCCTCTCTCTTTGCTCCCTCTCCTCCTCCTCCATTTTCTCCCTCTCCTCCTTCTCCTTTTTCTCCCTTTTCTCCCTTTCCTCCTTCTCCCTTTTCTCCCTTTCCTCCTTCTCCTTTTTCTCCCTCTCCTCCTTCTCCTCCCTCTCCCTTTCCTCCTTCTCCTTTTTCTCTCTTTCCTCCTTCTCTTCTTCAACTCCTTCCTCATCCCTTGCTACCCTTGAGTTTGAACCCCAAAGAATATTATACATATACTCATCTGGATTTTGAGATATTCTTGTATCTATAATTATTTTTCTCATAATAGGATACCAATAAGATTTGTTGACGATTTCTAAAAGAGTTTTATATTTCATAACTTTGAGAAGTTCATTTTTATTTAATATTTTAAACAAGTCTCTATTTGTGGGTTTAACAATATCAGTATAAGGCCAGTTTTTAATGACAAAATTCCCATGTATATGCTCCAAATCATAAGGTATGTAATACCGAGCACCCTTTTCTTGTAGGTATCCTTGAATACAAAAATTATAATTCTCTTGTAGTCTTCTTCCTGCCATTTATGTATCAGAAATATATGTGAGATTAATATTATGACAGGTAATACCACCCCATCTTCCCACTACCAAATCGGTTTGTATTCCTCGGCTTTCTATCCTTATCTCATTACCTTCCTTCTTTGTCATGCGAACCATCGCTATACTATCATATATTTTTATTTTCTTAAAATCACGTATTTGTTGTTTACTAATTGTACTTCCACATAAATCCTTATCTTCACCAAGTGGGTAATATTCTTCTTTACGAGACTGATTTAAATCATGTAGGTCTTCTATGTTTATTGAAAAAGACCAATTATACCCTAAATCAGGCATATCATACCCCCATTTATTAATTCGCATATTAACTAAATGTCCTTCTTTATAAAATTCAATTGTAAGCAGGTAGTTAAATTCAATGAGGAAAGGTGTATGGTCAGTATAACCAGGTGTTGTGGTTGTAAATTTTACTTCTTTCACAAAACGTGCTGTTTTCTTTAAAAATATATATTGTGATAAATCACTTAATCTAATTAAGTCATTCGCATCTGTAGGGTTTGGATAATTGATTAATTTATAAGTATTCTTCATATTAATATTTTTACTTACACTATATTTTTGTCGTTCAGCCTGTGCCTTTGTATAATAATTTGATAAATCAATATCCTGAGAGGATTTTCCAAAGATAGAACCATCTTTTCCAACATAAGTCATTTATATTAGATTAAAAATGATATCATAAAACTTTTCATTATTGTTGAGTTGAAATAATACATATAAACATAATTGACCACAACATTTAGAATTAATTTCTTGAACTTGAAATGTTTGATAAACACCATTCTGTAAGAATTGTATTACTTCAACAGGTGGTGGCATACCATAACTATCAAAATAATATTTATCCTGACTATTATGAATACAAACCCAATGAGAACCATTCTGTGTGTCTAAATTCATAATAATATTCTTTGTATTCTTATTTATATGTATTAATTCATCTCTCATACAGATTACCACATTATCAATTTTTAGTGTTTTACAATACTTGGCTAGTTCTATATTTGACGTTGTATTCTTTCCAAATTGTTTAAACCATTTATCCATTTATTTATGAGAAAGATACAATCCATTACCCCGTTTAGTTAGTTTAACACCCGCTTGAGCGATAGAGGAAAGCATATCACCAACCAACAATCTAGCTTTATCAGGTAGACTTTCAAGTTTTTGAGCAAAATCTACAATTACACCACTTCCACTAATTTGTTTCTCCAACTCCTTGTTATGTCTTTCCAATTCTTTTTGAGCTTTTAGTTGTGCCTTCCTTTCGTTAGCAGTTTTTACCGCTGCTGAAATACCACCAGTCAATGCTCCCGCCGCACTTAAACCAGCAAATAAAGGAATTAGAAACGGGAGAAATCCTCCTCTTGACTCGTCTATTGAATATTTCTTTAACATAGGTTTCGTCATTTTAATTTTAAGTGATCCAACATCATTTAGTGTTTTTACTTGTGTGTGTGTGAGTAAAACATCAATTCTTACAGCTCCTTTTCTTTGAATTGTATTAACATTAATAATACAAGGCTTTTGATTTTGAATACAAGATGTTAATTTATTAAGATTGATTTGATTAACATATACCCCAACCATTTATTTATGAGAAAAAACCTATGTGATATTAATCATAACACCATTATCTGTATTAATCTGTAATTCTGTTTCCTCCAAAAGCAAACAATATGCATTAACCTCTTCACTCTCCCCTCTTTCAATGTATAGAGAAGTATCCACTCGATTAGACTTTATAGTTTCCTTTTGAGAACTCAGGTCAATTGCGTAGATTGTATATAAACCTTTAAATGCAACCATATCCAAAATAGGATCATTATTACCATTACTTTCACACACCTTTTGGTAGGACTTGTAGGCTTCCGCATAATCATTTTTTTCCCAATCAATTTCCAATCTATCTCGCGGATAAAATGTGCCATCAAGAGAAACCCGAAGTTGTTTCACCTTAGCATTATCACTCAGCGCATTATTCTTATTAGTACCGTCCTCTCCATCTGGTTTTTTTAAAATGAGCCAGAGGTATCGTGGCTTTCCTTGAAGAACACCCAAATTCCAAGTGTAGGTAGTGTGTTCCAGTTTAACGTGTTGACATCTTCTTTTAAGGTATGATACATTTAGCGGTTTCTTTGAGTTAAGTCTTCTATTTAACATCTCTTCCGTTTTAAGATTAGGAGTATATTCACTGATATACCAACACAAATCATTTATAACAAATTTATTGTTGTCTCCAAAAGCATTTTCATCCCCAAAAAGCAACCTATTTACATTATCATTCCTTTGTAGTTGAAATCTAATTTTAAGACCATACAAAACTTTATCATAATCGCAAAATCCAAATATACCTTTAAGAGGTACTGCTACGGTAAAACTATTCACTGCTTTTGTTTCATCATTATACATTGACTTCCTTTGACTATAACCAGGGTCTGCGTTTGTACCCGTTGACATATCAGGAATAAAACCTTCAACAGCTCCCTTACCCATTCTATCACTAAACGAATATAGTGTAAATTTCATCATTTCAGATGTAGCAGAGACATAATCAACCGCTTCAACCTCTTGTGTTCCAATATACAGGCGGACACTGTCAAACATTTTCCAGAAGAAATCATTTACGAGTGTAGCATTAGTATTATTCGCAGCCTTAGTGAATTTAAATTTACACAGCAAGAAACTATCAGCTATATTCAAGTAAGTTTGTTGATTATTTATTTCAAAACTTTTTGTTCCGTTTGAATTCCAGTCTGTTCCTGTTATAGCATTTACCTTAAAATAGTCTTCCTTTTTAGTGGAGTTTGAAATGATAATCGTATCATCCAAATCATAGATACTATCAATCGCTTCCATACTTGTATTTATATAGCATTAAAATTGTTGAAACCCTGACCCAAGTATTTTAATGATTTTTTGTCGTTCTTGTGAAGATAGTTGAGTTTTACCTTTTTTTATTTCTTTGATTGCTTGTAATTTATGAGACTCCTTTTGAGCATCTTTTATACTCTTTATAGCACCCGCAACGGAGCCCACGGCAGAAGCAGTTGAACCAATTAGGTCTTTATGTTTAAGGATGGTTGAACCAATACCCATTAGAGTATCAATTATCCCATCTCCTTTATTTCGAAATTGATGACCTACACCTCGTTGTCTCTTAGGTTTATAGTATCCTCTACCCACATACCTTGTATAGTCTGGTGAAAGGAACATGCCCTCCCCTGTAATTATTTTATATTTTCCCAACTCGTGTTTTCTCACAATAACCATTATTTATTTATTGAAAAACTTCACGTAGGTGAATTCTGATGGATATAATTTCATCATTAAAGGATATCATACGATTATCTTGGTCGGTTATCCTAAAATTTACTCTGTATATGGTTTTTCCTGACACAGGTAAATAGACAAGATTTTTTGGTTCCATATTAAATTTATAACCAATCGGGGTTGAGTATGCACTGAATGAAAATATTGTATTTGTTCTTATTCCATCGTTATAAGCACCCTCAATCAAATCACAATGAATTAATACTGAATTTATACCGGAGGATATTTGGATAACATTATCACTGTAAAACGTCCCGTTATTTTCAATCTTTTTTGAAGAGAAACCCAATAGCTCTCTAAACGAATTTTCAATCGTGAAATCAACTTTATAATTATTTTTAAGTTTAATAGTTGATTTTGAAGTGTGTTTTTGAATATCTATTACAATATTTTTTGGTTCATCACCTTTTTCTTTCATAAGGCGAGAGACTTCTGAAGATATTTGAGAAATCTCGTAAGCTCCAGGTGAAACAGTTATAGTTTTGTAGGCAGTGCCTGGATTATAACTAAACTTGTTGTTTTTCTCTGTGATATTAAAAAGGGTATTGTAAGTTTCCATTGACAACAAAGATGCCTCATATGAGGTAAGGGGGTCAAGTTGTAGTGGGTAAGGGAATGAAGCTGTGTAATCGCTCGTTGTGAAATTAAAACTAAGAATTGTGCTTCTCATCTTATTTAATATCTAATAAAATATCTTTGTATTGACATTTATTAATTATTTTCATATTCATCAACTGATCTAAAATGGCTGAGGATTCATTAAAACAATTGTTGTTTCCAGCCTTCTTACTACCTAACAACAATAATAGCCTATTAACTAATTGTGATGGGTCATTTGGAAGAAAACTAACACCCGAACCAAGCTTACTTAAAGCATCAATAATATGTTTCTCCTTCTCATTCTTCTTACTTTTACCAGCAACAGAAACTCCATAATCAAGTGCATTTAACAACTCAATATATACCCTATCTTCCTCTCTTTCCATATCAAGTGGTTCCTCAAAATATTTTGAACCGCTGAATCCGGGGTTTGTTAGAAGAAACATTAATCTTGGAGTTAATTTAACATTTGGTTGAGTAGAACTCAAGAACATCAATTCATCATTAAATATCAATACCTTTTCTTCCACAAGATGAAACACTGCTGGTTCTTCTGTTGGAATGAGACCTGCTCTGGTTTTTGAACCCGCCGAATATTCATTGTTTTGAAGAGCTTCCACAACATAATTAGGGGGTTGATTTACCTCCTCAAGTTTCCGAAATAATCCCTCGTCATCATATTCTAATTCACCAAGTTCTTGTTTTGTTATCTGACTAAAATCTTTGAGCATTTGAAGTTTTTTCGGAGTAAATTCTACCGTGGGTACTGTAGGTGAGTGTTGAGTTTTCAAAAGTGGTTTAAAGAATTTCTCTTGTTTTCTTTCAAAGGCTTCTTCACCAGTTAGTTTCTGTCTCCGTTTCTTCTTTATCTCTTCCTGTTGTTTAACAACTTTTGAAACTAATTGTTGATGTTCCTTAAACTTTCTTTCTCTTTCTTCAGTATTCATTTTCTGTATTTATTTATTGAAAAATATCATTTAGTATCTCATCTTGTTTCACAACAATATATTTATATTTTCCAATCGTGTGTTTCATATAATTTTCAAATTCTTTTTTACTACATAACGTAGAGCAATTATCTCTCCAAAAATTATTTACATCTATTGAATTTAACTTAAATAAAATAAAAGTATTGGCATTGTTTCTTATTGAGCGTCGAGGGAGTTGAAAATATGATTGACTAAGATATATACAATTACAAGAAGAATGTCTCCCTCTTGTATAGTAGCTATCCATTACTGTTTGGTTTCTCTCATTAACACAATCATCAAAGATGACGAGGTTCTTTTTTGATTTATCTAAATCTTGAGGTGAAGGTATATCATCCGTATTATCACTGAGAATACAAGTTATGGGTTTCGATTTTGATTTCTGTGTATCACAAAATAATTGTATTATATCTTCAATATTATAATCATTCAGTTTGTTTTGAAGTTTAAATAAACCGATAATGTCTTCCTTTTTAAGACCTGCATTAAAACCCTGTGAGAGTAGTTGATACTCGGGTTGAAAACTTGACTTTGTAAAAATTATTAAATTATCATAATCTAAAAAATTAGGACCAAGGAGCATCTTTAAAAGTAAACAGGTTTTCCCACATCCGCTTGAACCAACTATTAGACATCTCAATGAATTTGGAATGTTTTTATGGTTATTAAATTTTATCTTATTTTCCCAAACGGGTAAAAAATCATTCATTTATATATTTGGAAAACAAGTCATCCAACTTTTTTTGAGCTATTTTAGAAACTCTATATTTTATCCTGAGTTCTGGTTTAATTTCAAAATAATTCATTATTTTATTTATGTAGTATCTTGTATTAACATTTCCATTAAAATTATTTTGAATAATAAATATCATTAAACCCTTATACATTTCCTCAATACAAAGAGTCTCTTTCCTTGTAAGAAATGGTGTATTATCACCATAATGCTTAACATTCATCTCTCTTATTAATCTTGTAAAGTAATTCATTTTTGGTTCTAATTTAAAAGAGTTATATGTTTTTTTATATTTCTTATTATCATTAATTAGAATATAATCACAGAATAAACATTGTTTATATGAATCCTCATCATTAAGCCCCACTCTATCACAAGCCGGACAATTCTCTAATTTATCATATGGAGAGTCTGGAAATTCTAAATATCCTTCAGAACTTATCATATTTATGTGGTAAATTTTTACTTAAACTAAACGCAAGTTTATTCATTAATAAATACAATGTTTCAAAGCACAAAAGACAAATTTCAATCAATCTCTACTTCGGTGGAAGATATAGAAAAATATGTCAAAGATGTTAAATTGAACAAAGATAAATATGGAAATTTTTGGGTAAAACCAGTTATGGAAAATAACATGAGCCCCTCTATTTCATTTAAAGGAAGAGCTCTAACTATACCTGGAAAGACATCCATTAAAGTAAATCTAACAAAAGTTTCTCCTCTACTCCTGGCAATTTATTCAAAGCTTGAAAAAGTGATTGACCACGATACTTTGAAAAAGAATGATAAGACCATTAATAATTCTAGAGGAGACATTTGTATTTTCTTTAATAATCCAAAGGGTGTAGATCTAAGTAAAATGAATGATGTTAATATTTCTGGTGAAATGTCATTTCGTTCTATGATAGTTAGAGATTATTTAAAGATAACTTTTGATATAAAAATTGTAGAGATTGAATCTGTTAATGAAAGAAAGTATATAGATATTGATGGGAATATTTTTCTTGCTAATTAAATATGAGTCAATACAGCAGTGAAGATTTTACTATTTCATTGAACTCGGACGATAGTGATGATAGTATTTCATTGAACACAGATGATAGTTATGATACTAATAGTTTGTGCTCAAATGATAGTTATGAGAGTAGCTTTATTGATGACTCTGAGTATGATTCTGAGTATTCATGTGATAGTTATGACTTAGATGATTCTGAGTGAAAAAGTGTTTTAGTTTAAGCACAGTGATATATATAAAACACCACGTTTTCTCACGCTATAAATATGGTTTATTGTGATACTTGCGAGAAGGAAGTAAAATATTATAAACAACATATTCTCACCGCAAAACATACATACAACATTTTAAACAAACTTTCCCCTCTTCCACCTGAAACAAAACACTGTTCTACATGTAATAAAAATATCCTCAAGAAAGGCTTCAAAATACATCTTAAAACAAATCTACATTTATCAAATTTTATCACAACTAAAAACTCTGATGGAGCATTCAAAGGACATATTAAAATAAGAGTCTTTAACTTCAAACCTCCTGAACCAGAGTCTATAGTTGATGCTGTAGAAATAGTTAAACCTGCTGTTCAAACGTTGATTGAAAAAACACTAAAGGAAATGAAACCACTTAAATTTTATATGGGAGTAAAATTAGAAATGACAAAGGATGAAGGAGTTATAGATGCACCATACATGAGAACTGAGCCACACTTTATATCTTCATATCAAGATTTTAAAACATCAGGAGTCTATGATGAACTTATTAAACAAGAGCAAGATGTGGATAATTCAATCGTAGGAAGTGGATTCAATATAGGAAAAATTATTTACATAGACATTCATATTCTTAAATCAGATCCTCTAAAAGCTTCTTCTTACATTGATTTACCCAGTGTTATCAAAAATAGAAAAGCAGTTATCAATATCAAAAATAAAGACAATAAATGTTTTCTCTGGTCTATTTTAGCACACTTACATCCTCCACATTTTCATGATGAAAGAGTATCTCATTATAAAAAATATGAGAATACATTAAATACGAAAGATCTAAAGTTTCCGATGACTTTAAATGATATTCCTAAATTTGAAAAGATGAATAATTTATCAGTTAATGTTTATGGTCTAACAGAAACAAACAACATTCAGGTTTTAAAGCTTTCTGACAATTGTAAACAAACTCATATTAATCTTCTATATTTTAATTCAGACGAAAATTCACATTATACATACATCAAAGATATTGCTAAATTAATAAAACCACAAGTCTGTAAGAGAACAAATAAAATATATATTTGTTTGCGTTGTCTTAACTTCTTCAATTCACAAGAAAGATTAGATAAACATTCAAATTATTGTGGCGAACATAAATCAACGGTAATCAATATGCCTAAAGAAGGCTCAAAGATCACATTCAAAGATGAAAATAAAAAGATCAAACATCCATTTGTTATATATGCTGATTTTGAAAGTATTTTAGAAAAAATTGATACTGCTTCTCAAGATCCAAAAGAATCATACACAAATAAATATCAAAAACATACTCCTTGTGGTTTTTGTTATTATATCAAATCATCCGTTGGTGATAAATATAACAAGTTAGAGATGTATAGAGGCTCAAATACCCCAGAGGAGTTTGTGAAACGACTAGAAAAAGACTGTGTTCGATTAACCAAGATAATGAGAGAAACCAATAAACCAATGTCCTTAACAAGTAAAGAAAAAAGGGAATTTATAAAAAACAATGTCTGTCATATTTGTGAGGAGAAAATTGGTAAAGGTCTAAAGGTTAGAGACCATTGTCATCTCACTGGTAAATATAGAGGTCCGGCTCATCAAAGTTGTAATATTAATTATCAACTCCCCTCTTTCATTCCTGTCTTTCTTCATAACAACGCTCATTATGATACACATCTATTTATCAAGGAACTCTCAAAGACTTCTGGAAGTATCTCAGCAATTCCAAACACGGATCAGAAATACATTTCATTCACAAAAACAATTCACACATCTCCTATTACTCATATCAGATTTCTTGATACATTTAAATTCATGGCAAGTCCATTGGTTAACTTGGTTCAAAATCTAAAAGAGTTTCCATGTCTTTCAGAGTATTTTTTAGATAAAGATTTTCTAACACAAAAGGGAATTTACCCCTATGACTATATGGACTCATTTGAGAGATTCAATGAAACACAACTTCCTTCAAAAGAAAATTTCTATAACAAATTAAATAATAGTCATATATCTGATAAAGATTATGTACACGCACAAAATGTTTGGGAAAAATATAACATCAAGAATCTTGGCGAGTATCACGATTTGTATCTCAAAACTGATGTGCTTTTATTGGCCGATGTATTTGAAGCCTTTAGATCTGTTTGTCGCACTGGATATGGATTGGATCCTGCTCACTACTACACAGCACCTGGATTGGCCTGGAGTGCGATGTTGAAAATGACAAAACAAGATTTGGATTTGATAACCGATGTTGATATGCTTTTGATGATTGAAAAGGCAAAAAGAGGTGGAATTTCACAAGTCTGCTCGAGTAGATACGCAAAAGCAAATAACAAATATCTTCCAAATTATGATCCAACGAAAGAGAGTTCTTACTTGATGTACTATGACGCGAACAACCTGTATGGCTGGGCAATGTCTCAGGCTCTTCCTTATGGAAAACTTAGATGGGTAAAGGAAAAAGACTACAAAAACGTTTTACAAGATGTATGTATCTCTACACAAAAAGAATTGGATGAAGAAAAAGTTGGTTATTATTTTGAAATTGATTTAAAATATCCAGAGGAACTCCATAACCTACACAAAGATCTCCCATTTGCTTGTGAGAAAGCAAGTCCAAAGAAAGAATGGTTGAGTGATTATCAACGATCGTTTGATATAGGTGAATCAACAGAAAAATTACTTACTACATTATATAACAAGAAAAATTATGTTCTACACCAAAGAAATTTGCGACAATATTTATCAAAAGGTCTAAGAGTAGAGAAGATCCATAGGGTTCTAAAGTTCAATCAAAGTCATTGGTTAAAGGGGTACATTGATTTTAATACACAAAGAAGAACAGAGTCAAAAACAGATTTTGAGAAAGACTTTTATAAATTGATGAATAATGCGGTCTTTGGTAAGACTATGGAGAATGTGAGGAAAAGACAAAATATCAGACTATCAACATCTTGGGAACAAGCATCAAAATTAATTAATAGACCGAGTTTTACTCGAGCTGAGGTCTTTACTGAGAACTTTTGTGCGATCCATTTGATTAAAGAGAGTATTGAAATGAACAAACCTATTTATATTGGAACAACAATTCTTGATTTATCAAAGTCATTAATGTATGATTACTTTTATAATAACTTGAGGAAGAAATATCAAAATGATGTTAATCTACTTTATATGGATACAGATAGTTTTATTTTGAAAATTAATACCAACGATGTTTATTCAGACATGAAAAGAGACATTAATATCTATGACACGAGTAATTACAGTCCAGAGAGTGAGTTGTTCTCTTCTAAAAATAAAAAGGTGATTGGAAAGTTCAAGGATGAATTAGGAGGAAATGTTATGAGTGAATTTGTGGGATTGAGGTCAAAGGCTTATGCTTATAAATACATTGTGAATAACGTTGAAAAGACTGATAAGAAGTTAAAAGGTGTAAAGAAAAATGTTATTAAAGAAACAATAAACTTTAAGGATTATTATAACTGTTTAACAACAAAGAAAGAAGAGTTTAGAAAGATTAATGGAATAAGAAGTTATAAACATCAATTATATTCAGAAGAGATAAATAAGAAAGCATTGGGGGCTTTTGATGATAAGAGGTTTATTTTAGAAAATGGAATTGATAGTCTCCCTTATGGTTATATAAGTATATAAGTGATAAGATATATATATAAGTGATAAGATATATATAAGTGATAAGATATACATAAGTGATAAGATATATATAAGTGATAAGATATATATAAGTGATAAGTTAAAAAGGGGGGGGGTTGGGGATTTTAACGGGCTACCGCCGCCTTTTTTACTATTATATAAATGATAGAACCAAGTATCAACCAGACTAAAGAGTGGAGGTGTAATCAACCTTGGTATATAAATGGAAAACATAATGAATGTGAAAAATATCAAATAGGTATAATTGAAAAGGCAACTGGTAAAAAAGTTCACAAAACAAATAGGAAATTAATTTAAATACCGGTGAATTGGGTAAAAAAGATGGAAATATTTTTGAGTGGACGGAAAACTTTGATGGTTGTCAGGAAAATATATACTTTAATTTTAAAATGGTATGTGGCACTGGAGGCGCTCAAGCAAGAACATTGAGGGAGGTTTACCATTTTATCTTAGCTCAGTTAAAATATCTTAATAAAGAACCAAACTCAAACATATTTTTTGTTAATATATTAGATGGTGAAGAGAGTTGTAGGAGAATTAAATTATTTCCCACGCATAAACAAATATTTGTAGGGTCGTTGTTTGAGTGGGTTATATTCACCAGATGATATTAAGAGTAAAAGGTTAAAAGGTCCATGAGGTCAGAAGGATCACAGGTGTTTAAGTGGTCTAATGAATAAGGATAACATGTCAAAAGGTTAGAAGGTTCGTAAAGAACAGGGTGAGAGAAATATAGGTGTTTAGGGGCAATGAGGGAGGGAAAGAATTAATATGGAAGTGAATGGGTCAATGTTTGAGTGGGTCAAAGATTAATCTGCCAGATGATATGTAGAAGAAGGATGATAGGTCTATAAGAGAAAACAAATATTTGTAGTGTTTGAGTGGTCTAATGAACAACATTAAGGATAGGTACTACAGACAAAAGGTTCATAAAGATGAGGGTGGGAGAAATAGAGGTGTTTATGATTTTTGAAAAAGACAAGGGGGTAAATGACATTAGATAGGGATTTCCCATGTTAAACGGAGGTGTCCCAGAAGCAACATTATTACACTACTTGTGTTGGTGCAGGAAACCACTTTTGCACTTGTATTAGTGTGGAAAAAACACTTTTCGCACTTGTGTTAGTGTTGAAAAACCACTTTTCGCACTTGTGTTAGTTTTGAAAAACCACTTTTCGCACTTGTGTTGGTGCAGGAAACCACTTTTGCACTTGTATTAGTGTGGAAAAAACACTTTTTGCACTTGTGATAGTGTTGAAAACCCACTTTTCGCACTTGTGTTAGTGTTGAAAATCCACTTTTCGCACTTGTGTTGGTGCAGGAAACCACTTTTGCACTTGTATTAGTGTGGAAAAAACACTTTTCGCACTTGTGTTAGTGTTGAAAAACCACTTTTCGCACTTGCGTTAGTGTTGAAAAACCACATTTCGCACTTGTGTTGGTGTTGAAAAACCACTTTTCGCACTTGTGTTGGTGCAGGAAACCACTTTTGCACTTGTATTAGTGTGGAAAAAACACATTTCGCACTTGTGTTAGTGTTGAAAAACCACTTTTCGCACTTGTGTTAGTGTTGAAAAACTACTTTTCGCACTTGTGTTAGTGTTGAAAAACCACTTTTCGCACTTGTGTTAGTGTTGAAAAACCACTTTTCGCACTTGTGTTGGTGCAGGAGACCACTTTTGCACTTGTATTAGTGTGGAAAAAACACATTTCGCACTTGTGTTAGTGTTGAAAAACCACTTTTTGCACTTGTGTTATTGTTGTAAAACCACTTTTCGCACTTGTGTTGGTGCAGGAAACCACTTTTGCACTTGTATTAGTGTGGAAAAAAGACTTTTTGCACTTGTGATAGTGTTGAAAAACCACTTTTCGCACTTTTGTTAGTGTTGAAAAACCACTTTTCGCACTTGTGTTGGTGCAGGAAACCACTTTTGCACTTGTATTAGTGTGGAAAAAACACTTTTCGCACTTGTGTTCGTGTTGAAAAACCACTTTTCGCACTTTTGTTAGTGTTGAAAAACCACTTTTCGCACTTGTGTTGGTGTTGAAAACCCACTTTTCGCACTTGTGTTAGTGTTGAAAATCCACTTTTCGCACTTGTGTTGGTGCAGGAAACCACTTTTGCACTTGTATTAGTGTGGAAAAAACACTTTTTGCACTTGTGTTAGTGTTGAAAATCCACTTTTCCCACTTGTGTTGGTGCAGGAATCCACTTTTGCACTTGTATTAGTGTGGAAAAAGCACTTTTTGCACTTGTGATATTGTTGAAAAACCACTTTTCGCACTTGTGTTAGTGTTGAAAAACCACTTTTCGCACTTGTGTTGGTGCAGGAAATCACTTTTGCACTTGTATTAGTGTGGAAAAACCACTTTTCGCACTTGTGTTATTGTTGAAAAACCACTTTTCGCACTTGTGTTGGTGCAGGAAACCACTTTTGCACTTGTATTAGTGTGGAAAAAACACTTTTCGCACTTGTGTTAGTGTTGAAAAACCACTTTTCGCACTTGTGTTAGTTTTGAAAAACCACTTTTCGCACTTGTGTTGGTGCAGGAAACCACTTTTGCACTTGTATTAGTGTGGAAAAAACACTTTTTGCACTTGTGATAGTGTTGAAAACCCACTTTTCGCACTTGTGTTAGTGTTGAAAATCCACTTTTCGCACTTGTGTTGGTGCAGGAAACCACTTTTGCACTTGTATTAGTGTGGAAAAAACACTTTTCGCACTTGTGTTAGTGTTGAAAAACCACTTTTCGCACTTGTGTTAGTGTTGAAAAACCACTTTTCGCACTTGTGTTAGTGTTGAAAAACCACTTTTCGCACTTGTGTTGGTGCAGGAAACCACTTTTGCACTTGTATTAGTGTGGAAAAAACACTTTTCGCACTTGTGTTAGTGTTGAAAAACCACTTTTCGCACTTGTGTTAGTGTTGAAAAACCACTTTTCGCACTTGTGTTAGTGTTGAAAACCCACTTTTCGCACTTGTGTTAGTGTTGCAAACCCACTTTTCGCACTTGTGTTAGTGTTGAAAATCCACTTTTCGCACTTGTGTTGGTGCAGGAAACCACTTTTGCACTTGTATTAGTGTGGAAAAACCACTTTTCGCACTTGTGTTAGTGTTGAAAAACCACTTTTCGCACTTGTGTTAGTGTTGAAAAACCACTTTTCGCACTTGTGTTAGTGTTGAAAAACCACTTTTCGCACTTGTGTTGGTGCAGGAAACCACTTTTGCACTTGTATTAGTGTGGAAAAAACACTTTTCGCACTTGTGTTAGTGTTGAAAAACCACTTTTCGCACTTGTGTTAGTGTTGAAAAACCACTTTTCGCACTTGTGTTGGTGCAGGAAACCACTTTTGCACTTGTATTAGTGTGGAAAAAACACTTTTCGCACTTGTGTTAGTGTTGAAAAACCACTTTTCGCACTTGTGTTAGTGTTGAAAAACCACTTTTCGCACTTGTGTTAGTGTTGAAAAACCACTTTTCGCACTTGTGTTGGTGCAGGAGACCACTTTTGCACTTGTATTAGTGTGGAAAAAACACATTTCGCACTTGTGTTAGTGTTGAAAAACCACTTTTCGCACTTGTGTTAGTGTTGAAAAACCACTTTTCGCACTTGTGTTGGTGCAGGAAACCACTTTTGCACTTCTATTAGTGTGGAAAAACCACTTTTCGCACTTTTGTTAGTGTTGAAAAACCACTTTTCGCACTTGTGTTAGTGTTGAAAAACCACTTTTCGCACTCGTGTTAGTGTTGAAAAACCACTTTTCGCACTTGTGTTGGTGCAGGAAACCACTTTTGCACTTGTATTAGTGTTAGAAAAAACACTTTTCGCACTTGTGTTAGTGTTGAAAAACCACTTTTTGCACTTGTGTTAGTGTTGAAAAACCACATTTCGCACTTGTGTTGGTGTTGAAAAACCACTTTTTGCACTTGTGTTGGTGCAGGAAACCACTTTTGCACTTGTATTAGTGTGGAAAAAACACATTTCGCACTTGTGTTAGTGTTGAAAATCCACTTTTCGCACTTGTGTTGGTGCAGGAAACCACTTTTGCACTTGTATTAGTGTGGAAAAAACACTTTTCGCACTTGTGTTCGTGTTGAAAAACCACTTTTCGCACTTGTGTAAGTGTGAAAAACCACTTTTCGCACTTGTGTTAGTGTTGAAAGCCCACTTTTCGCACTTGTGTTAGTGTTGAAAATCCACTTTTCGCACTTGTGTTGGTGCAGGAAACCACCTTTGCACTTACTTGTATTAGTGTGGAAAAACCACTTTTCGCACTTGTGTTAGTGTTGAAAAACCACTTTTTGCACTTGTGTTAGTGTTGAAAAACCACATTTCGCACTTGTGTTGGTGTTGAAAAACCACTTTTCGCACTTGTGTTGGTGCAGGAAACCACTTTTGCACTTGTATTAGTGTGGAAAAAACACATTTCGCACTTGTGTTAGTGTTGAAAAACCACTTTTCGCACTTGTGTTAGTGTTGAAAAACCACTTTTCGCACTTGTGTTGGTGCAGGAAACCACTTTTGCACTTGTATTAGTGTGGAAAAAACACTTTTTGCACTTGTATTAGTGTGGAAAAACACTTTTTGCACTTGTGATAGTGTTGAAAAACCACTTTTCGCACTTGTGTTAGTGTTGAAAAACCACTTTTCGCACTTGTGTTGGTGCAGGAAACCACTTTTGCACTTGTATTAGTGTGGAAAAAACACTTTTTGCACTTGTGATAGTGTTGAAAACCCACTTTTCGCACTTGTGTTAGTGTTGAAAATCCACTTTTCGCACTTGTGTTGGTGCAGGAAACCACTTTTGCACTTGTATTAGTGTGGAAAAACCACTTTTCGCACTTGTGTTAGTGTTGAAAAACCACTTTTCGCACTTGTGTTAGTGTTGAAAAACCACTTTTCGCACTTGTGTTAGTGTTGAAAAACCACTTTTCGCACTTGTGTTAGTGAAGGAAACCACTTTTCGCACTTGTGTTAGTGTTGAAAACCCACTTTTCGCACTTGTGTTAGTGTTGAAAATCCACTTTTCGCACTTGTGTTGGTGCAGGAAACCACTTTTGCACTTGTATTAGTGTGGAAAAAACACTTTTTGCACTTGTGTTAGTGTTGAAAATCCACTTTTCCCACTTGTGTTGGTGCAGGAATCCACTTTTGCACTTGTATTAGTGTGGAAAAAGCACTTTTTGCACTTGTGATATTGTTGAAAAACCACTTTTCGCACTTGTGTTAGTGTTGAAAAACCACTTTTCGCACTTGTGTTGGTGCAGGAAATCACTTTTGCACTTGTATTAGTGTGGAAAAACCACTTTTCGCACTTGTGTTAGTGTTGAAAAACCACTTTTCGCACTTGTGTTGGTGCAGGAAACCACTTTTGCACTTGTATTAGTGTGGAAAAAACACTTTTCGCACTTGTGTTAGTGTTGAAAAACCACTTTTCGCACTTGTGTTAGTTTTGAAAAACCACTTTTCGCACTTGTGTTGGTGCAGGAAACCACTTTTGCACTTGTATTAGTGTGGAAAAAACACTTTTTGCACTTGTGATAGTGTTGAAAACCCACTTTTCGCACTTGTGTTAGTGTTGAAAATCCACTTTTCGCACTTGTGTTGGTGCAGGAAACCACTTTTGCACTTGTATTAGTGTGGAAAAAACACTTTTCGCACTTGTGTTAGTGTTGAAATACCACTTTTCGCACTTGCGTTAGTGTTGAAAAACCACATTTCGCACTTGTGTTGGTGTTGAAAAACCACTTTTCGCACTTGTGTTGGTGCAGGAAACCACTTTTGCACTTGTATTAGTGTGGAAAAAATACATTTCGCACTTGTGTTAGTGTTGAAAAACCACTTTTCGCACTTGTGTTAGTGTTGAAAAACCACTTTTCGCACTTGTGTTGGTGCAGGAAACCACTTTTGCACTTGTATTAGTGTGGAAAAAACACTTTTTGCACTTGTATTAGTGTGGAAAAACACTTTTTGCACTTGTGATAGTGTTGAAAAACCACTTTTCGCACTTGTGTTAGTGTTGAAAAACCACTTTTCGCACTTGTGTTGGTGCAGAAAACCACTTTTGCACTTGTATTAGTGTGGAAAAAACACTTTTTGCACTTGTGATAGTGTTGAAAACCCACTTTTCGCACTTGTGTTAGTGTTGAAAATCCACTTTTCGCACTTGTGTTGGTGCAGGAAACCACTTTTGCACTTGTATTAGTGTGGAAAAACCACTTTTCGCACTTGTGTTAGTGTTGAAAAACCACTTTTCGCACTTGTGTTAGTGTTGAAAAACCACTTTTCGCACTTGTGTTAGTGTTGAAAAACCACTTTTCGCACTTGTGTTAGTGAAGGAAACCACTTTTCGCACTTGTGTTAGTGTTGAAAACCCACTTTTCGCACTTGTGTTAGTGTTGAAAATCCACTTTTCACACTTGTGTTGGTGCAGGAAACCACTTTTGCACTTGTATTAGTGTGGAAAAAACACTTTTTGCACTTGTGTTAGTGTTGAAAACCCACTTTTCGCACTTGTGTTAGTGTTGAAAATCCACTTTTCGCACTTGTGTTGGTGCAGGAAATCACTTTTGCACTTGTATTAGTGTGGAAAAACCACTTTTCGCACTTGTGTTAGTGTTGAAAAACCACTTTTCGCACTTGTGTTGGTGCAGGAAACCACTTTTGCACTTGTATTGGTGTGGAAAAAACACTTTTCGCACTTGTGTTAGTGTTGAAAAACCACTTTTCGCACTTGTGTTAGTTTTGAAAAACCACTTTTCGCACTTGTGTTGGTGCAGGAAACCACTTTTGCACTTGTATTAGTGTAGAAAAAACACTTTTTGCACTTGTGATAGTGTTGAAAACCCACTTTTCGCACTTGTGTTAGTGTTGAAAATCCACTTTTCACACTTGTGTTGGTGCAGGAAACCACTTTTGCACTTGTATTAGTGTGGAAAAAACACTTTTCGCACTTGTGTTAGTGTTGAAAAACCACTTTTCGCACTTGTGTTAGTGTTGAAAAACCACTTTTCGCACTTGTGTTAGTGTTGAAAACCCACTTTTCGCACTTGTGTTAGTGTTGAAAACCCACTTTTCGCACTTGTGTTAGTGTTGAAAACCCACTTTTCGCACTTGTGTTAGTGTGGAAAATCCACTTTTCGCACTTGTGTTGGTGCAGGAAACCACTTTTGCACTTGTATTAGTGTGGAAAAACCACTTTTCGCACTTGTGTTAGTGTTGAAAAACCACTTTTCGCACTTGTGTTGGTGCAGGAAACCACTTTTGCACTTGTATTAGTGTGGAAAAAACACTTTTCGCACTTGTGTTAGTGTTGAAAAACCACTTTTCGCACTTGTGTTAGTGTTGAAAAACCACTTTTCGCACTTGTGTTGGTGCAGGAAACCACTTTTGCACCTGTATTAGTGTGGAAAAAACACTTTTCGCACTTGTGTTAGTGTTGAAAAACCACTTTTCGCACTTGTGTTAGTGTTGAAAAACCACTTTTCGCACTTGTGTTAGTGTTGAAAAACCACTTTTCGCACTTGTGTTAGTGTTGAAAAACCACTTTTCGCACTTGTGTTGGTGCAGGAAACCACTTTTGCACTTGTATTAGTGTGGAAAAAACACTTTTCGCACTTGTGTTAGTGTTGAAAAACCACTTTTCGCACTTGTGTTAGTTTTGAAAAACCACTTTTCGCACTTGTGTTGGTGCAGGAAACCACTTTTGCACTTGTATTAGTGTGGAAAAAACACTTTTTGCACTTGTGATAGTGTTGAAAACCCACTTTTCGCACTTGTGTTAGTGCAGGAAACCACTTTTGCACTTGTATTAGTGTGGAAAAAACACTTTTCGCACTTGTGTTAGTGTTGAAAAAACAACTTTTCGCACTTGTGTTGGTGCAGGAAACCACTTTTGCACTTGTATTAGTGTGGAAAAAACACTTTTTGCACTTGTGATAGTGTTGAAAAACCACTTTTCGCACTTGTGTTGGTGCAGGAAACCACTTTTGCACTTGTATTAGTGTGGAAAAAACACTTTTCGCACTTGTGTTAGTGTTGAAAAACCACTTTTCGCACTTGTGTTAGTGTTGAAAAACCACTTTTCGCACTTGTGTTAGTGTTGAAAAACCACTTTTCGCACTTGTGTTGGTGCAGGAAACCACTTTTGCACTTGTATTAGTGTGGAAAAAACACTTTTCGCACTTGTGTTAGTGTTGAAAAACCACTTTTCGCACTTGTGTTAGTGTTGAAAAACCACTTTTCGCACTTGTGTTAGTGTTGAAAACCCACTTTTCGCACTTGTGTTAGTGTTGCAAACCCACTTTTCGCACTTGTGTTAGTGTTGAAAATCCACTTTTCGCACTTGTGTTGGTGCAGGAAACCACTTTTGCACTTGTATTAGTGTGGAAAAACCACTTTTCGCACTTGTGTTAGTGTTGAAAAACCACTTTTCGCACTTGTGTTAGTGTTGAAAAACCACTTTTCGCACTTGTGTTAGTGTTGAAAAACCACTTTTCGCACTTGTGTTGGTGCAGGAAACCACTTTTGCACTTGTATTAGTGTGGAAAAAACACTTTTTGCACTTATGTTAGTGTTGAAAATCCACTTTTCCCACTTGTGTTGGTGCAGGAATCCACTTTTGCACTTGTATTAGTGTGGAAAAAGCACTTTTTGCACTTGTGATATTGTTGAAAAACCACTTTTCGCACTTGTGTTAGTGTTGAAAAACCACTTTTCGCACTTGTGTTGGTGCAGGAAATCACTTTTGCACTTGTATTAGTGTGGAAAAACCACTTTTCGCACTTGTGTTATTGTTGAAAAACCACTTTTCGCACTTGTGTTGGTGCAGGAAACCACTTTTGCACTTGTATTAGTGTGGAAAAAACACTTTTCGCACTTGTGTTAGTGTTGAAAAACCACTTTTCGCACTTGTGTTAGTTTTGAAAAACCACTTTTCGCACTTGTGTTGGTGCAGGAAACCACTTTTGCACTTGTATTAGTGTGGAAAAAACACTTTTTGCACTTGTGATAGTGTTGAAAACCCACTTTTCGCACTTGTGTTAGTGTTGAAAATCCACTTTTCGCACTTGTGTTGGTGCAGGAAACCACTTTTGCACTTGTATTAGTGTGGAAAAAACACTTTTCGCACTTGTGTTAGTGTTGAAAAACCACTTTTCGCACTTGTGTTAGTGTTGAAAAACCACTTTTCGCACTTGTGTTAGTGTTGAAAAACCACTTTTCGCACTTGTGTTGGTGCAGGAAACCACTTTTGCACTTGTATTAGTGTGGAAAAAACACTTTTCGCACTTGTGTTAGTGTTGAAAAACCACTTTTCGCACTTGTGTTAGTGTTGAAAAACCACTTTTCGCACTTGTGTTAGTGTTGAAAACCCACTTTTCGCACTTGTGTTAGTGTTGCAAATCCACTTTTCGCACTTGTGTTAGTGTTGAAAATCCACTTTTCGCACTTGTGTTGGTGCAGGAAACCACTTTTGCACTTGTATTAGTGTGGAAAAACCACTTTTCGCACTTGTGTTAGTGTTGAAAAACCACTTTTCGCACTTGTGTTAGTGTTGAAAAACCACTTTTCGCACTTGTGTTAGTGTTGAAAAACCACTTTTCGCACTTGTGTTGGTGCAGGAAACCACTTTTGCACTTGTATTAGTGTGGAAAAAACACTTTTCGCACTTGTGTTAGTGTTGAAAAACCACTTTTCGCACTTGTGTTAGTGTTGAAAAACCACTTTTCGCACTTGTGTTGGTGCAGGAAACCACTTTTGCACTTGTATTAGTGTGGAAAAAACACTTTTCGCACTTGTGTTAGTGTTGAAAAACCACTTTTCGCACTTGTGTTAGTGTTGAAAAACCACTTTTCGCACTTGTGTTAGTGTTGAAAAACCACTTTTCGCACTTGTGTTGGTGCAGGAGACCACTTTTGCACTTGTATTAGTGTGGAAAAAACACATTTCGCACTTGTGTTAGTGTTGAAAAACCACTTTTCGCACTTGTGTTAGTGTTGAAAAACCACTTTTCGCACTTGTGTTGGTGCAGGAAACCACTTTTGCACTTCTATTAGTGTGGAAAAACCACTTTTCGCACTTTTGTTAGTGTTGAAAAACCACTTTTCGCACTTGTGTTAGTGTTGAAAAACCACTTTTCGCACTCGTGTTAGTGTTGAAAAACCACTTTTCGCACTTGTGTTGGTGCAGGAAACCACTTTTGCACTTGTATTAGTGTTAGAAAAAACACTTTTCGCACTTGTGTTAGTGTTGAAAAACCACTTTTTGCACTTGTGTTAGTGTTGAAAAACCACATTTCGCACTTGTGTTGGTGTTGAAAAACCACTTTTTGCACTTGTGTTGGTGCAGGAAACCACTTTTGCACTTGTATTAGTGTGGAAAAAACACATTTCGCACTTGTGTTAGTGTTGAAAATCCACTTTTCGCACTTGTGTTGGTGCAGGAAACCACTTTTGCACTTGTATTAGTGTGGAAAAAACACTTTTCGCACTTGTGTTCGTGTTGAAAAACCACTTTTCGCACTTGTGTAAGTGTGAAAAACCACTTTTCGCACTTGTGTTAGTGTTGAAAGCCCACTTTTCGCACTTGTGTTAGTGTTGAAAATCCACTTTTCGCACTTGTGTTGGTGCAGGAAACCACCTTTGCACTTGTATTAGTGTGGAAAAACCACTTTTCGCACTTGTGTTAGTGTTGAAAAACCACTTTTTGCACTTGTGTTAGTGTTGAAAAACCACATTTCGCACTTGTGTTGGTGTTGAAAAACCACTTTTCGCACTTGTGTTGGTGCAGGAAACCACTTTTGCACTTGTATTAGTGTGGAAAAAACACATTTCGCACTTGTGTTAGTGTTGAAAAACCACTTTTCGCACTTGTGTTAGTGTTGAAAAACCACTTTTCGCACTTGTGTTGGTGCAGGAAACCACTTTTGCACTTGTATTAGTGTGGAAAAAACACTTTTTGCACTTGTATTAGTGTGGAAAAACACTTTTTGCACTTGTGATAGTGTTGAAAAACCACTTTTCGCACTTGTGTTAGTGTTGAAAAACCACTTTTCGCACTTGTGTTGGTGCAGGAAACCACTTTTGCACTTGTATTAGTGTGGAAAAAACACTTTTTGCACTTGTGATAGTGTTGAAAACCCACTTTTCGCACTTGTGTTAGTGTTGAAAATCCACTTTTCGCACTTGTGTTGGTGCAGGAAACCACTTTTGCACTTGTATTAGTGTGGAAAAACCACTTTTCGCACTTGTGTTAGTGTTGAAAAACCACTTTTCGCACTTGTGTTAGTGTTGAAAAACCACTTTTCGCACTTGTGTTAGTGTTGAAAAACCACTTTTCGCACTTGTGTTAGTGAAGGAAACCACTTTTCGCACTTGTGTTAGTGTTGAAAACCCACTTTTCGCACTTGTGTTAGTGTTGAAAATCCACTTTTCGCACTTGTGTTGGTGCAGGAAACCACTTTTGCACTTGTATTAGTGTGGAAAAAACACTTTTTGCACTTGTGTTAGTGTTGAAAATCCACTTTTCCCACTTGTGTTGGTGCAGGAATCCACTTTTGCACTTGTATTAGTGTGGAAAAAGCACTTTTTGCACTTGTGATATTGTTGAAAAACCACTTTTCGCACTTGTGTTAGTGTTGAAAAACCACTTTTCGCACTTGTGTTGGTGCAGGAAATCACTTTTGCACTTGTATTAGTGTGGAAAAACCACTTTTCGCACTTGTGTTAGTGTTGAAAAACCACTTTTCGCACTTGTGTTGGTGCAGGAAACCACTTTTGCACTTGTATTAGTGTGGAAAAAACACTTTTCGCACTTGTGTTAATGTTGAAAAACCACTTTTCGCACTTGTGTTAGTTTTGAAAAACCACTTTTCGCACTTGTGTTGGTGCAGGAAACCACTTTTGCACTTGTATTAGTGTGGAAAAAACACTTTTTGCACTTGTGATAGTGTTGAAAACCCACTTTTCGCACTTGTGTTAGTGTTGAAAATCCACTTTTCGCACTTGTGTTGGTGCAGGAAACCACTTTTGCACTTGTATTAGTGTGGAAAAAACACTTTTCGCACTTGTGTTAGTGTTGAAATACCACTTTTCGCACTTGCGTTAGTGTTGAAAAACCACATTTCGCACTTGTGTTGGTGTTGAAAAACCACTTTTCGCACTTGTGTTGGTGCAGGAAACCACTTTTGCACTTGTATTAGTGTGGAAAAAATACATTTCGCACTTGTGTTAGTGTTGAAAAACCACTTTTCGCACTTGTGTTAGTGTTGAAAAACCACTTTTCGCACTTGTGTTGGTGCAGGAAACCACTTTTGCACTTGTATTAGTGTGGAAAAAACACTTTTTGCACTTGTATTAGTGTGGAAAAACACTTTTTGCACTTGTGATAGTGTTGAAAAACCACTTTTCGCACTTGTGTTAGTGTTGAAAAACCACTTTTCGCACTTGTGTTGGTGCAGGAAACCACTTTTGCACTTGTATTAGTGTGGAAAAAACACTTTTTGCACTTGTGATAGTGTTGAAAACCCACTTTTCGCACTTGTGTTAGTGTTGAAAATCCACTTTTCGCACTTGTGTTGGTGCAGGAAACCACTTTTGCACTTGTATTAGTGTGGAAAAACCACTTTTCGCACTTGTGTTAGTGTTGAAAAACCACTTTTCGCACTTGTGTTAGTGTTGAAAAACCACTTTTCGCACTTGTGTTAGTGTTGAAAAACCACTTTTCGCACTTGTGTTAGTGAAGGAAACCACTTTTCGCACTTGTGTTAGTGTTGAAAACCCACTTTTCGCACTTGTGTTAGTGTTGAAAATCCACTTTTCACACTTGTGTTGGTGCAGGAAACCACTTTTGCACTTGTATTAGTGTGGAAAAAACACTTTTTGCACTTGTGTTAGTGTTGAAAACCCACTTTTCGCACTTGTGTTAGTGTTGAAAATCCACTTTTCGCACTTGTGTTGGTGCAGGAAATCACTTTTGCACTTGTATTAGTGTGGAAAAACCACTTTTCGCACTTGTGTTAGTGTTGAAAAACCACTTTTCGCACTTGTGTTGGTGCAGGAAACCACTTTTGCACTTGTATTGGTGTGGAAAAAACACTTTTCGCACTTGTGTTAGTGTTGAAAAACCACTTTTCGCACTTGTGTTAGTTTTGAAAAACCACTTTTCGCACTTGTGTTGGTGCAGGAAACCACTTTTGCACTTGTATTAGTGTAGAAAAAACACTTTTTGCACTTGTGATAGTGTTGAAAACCCACTTTTCGCACTTGTGTTAGTGTTGAAAATCCACTTTTCACACTTGTGTTGGTGCAGGAAACCACTTTTGCACTTGTATTAGTGTGGAAAAAACACTTTTCGCACTTGTGTTAGTGTTGAAAAACCACTTTTCGCACTTGTGTTAGTGTTGAAAAACCACTTTTCGCACTTGTGTTAGTGTTGAAAACCCACTTTTCGCACTTGTGTTAGTGTTGAAAACCCACTTTTCGCACTTGTGTTAGTGTTGAAAACCCACTTTTCGCACTTGTGTTAGTGTGGAAAATCCACTTTTCGCACTTGTGTTGGTGCAGGAAACCACTTTTGCACTTGTATTAGTGTGGAAAAACCACTTTTCGCACTTGTGTTAGTGTTGAAAAACCACTTTTCGCACTTGTGTTGGTGCAGGAAACCACTTTTGCACTTGTATTAGTGTGGAAAAAACACTTTTCGCACTTGTGTTAGTGTTGAAAAACCACTTTTCGCACTTGTGTTAGTGTGAAAAACCACTTTTCGCACTTGTGTTGGTGCAGGAAACCACTTTTGCACCTGTATTAGTGTGGAAAAAACACTTTTCGCACTTGTGTTAGTGTTGAAAAACCACTTTTCGCACTTGTGTTAGTGTTGAAAAACCACTTTTCGCACTTGTGTTAGTGTTGAAAAACCACTTTTCGCACTTGTGTTAGTGTTGAAAAACCACTTTTCGCACTTGTGTTGGTGCAGGAGACCACTTTTACACTTGTATTAGTGTGGAAAAAACACATTTCGCACTTGTGTTAGTGTTGAAAAACCACTTTTCGCACTTGTGTTAGTGTTGAAAAACCACTTTTCGCACTTGTGTTGGTGCAGGAAACCACTTTTGCACTTGTATTAGTGTGGAAAAACCACTTTTCGCACTTCTGTTAGTGTTGAAAAACCACTTTTCACACTTGTGTTAGTGTTGAAAAACCACTTTTCGCACTCGTGTTAGTGTTGAAAAACCACTTTTCGCACTTGTGTTGGTGCAGGAAACCACTTTTGCACTTGTGTTAGTGTTGAAAACCCACTTTTCGCACTTGTGTTAGTGTTGAAAATCCACTTTTCGCACTTGTGTTGGTGCAGGAAACCACTTTTGCACTTGTATTAGTGTGGAAAAAACACTTTTTGCACTTGTGTTAGTGTTGAAAACCCACTTTTCGCACTTGTGTTAGTGTTGAAAATCCACTTTTCGCACTTGTGTTGGTGCAGGAAATCACTTTTGCACTTGTATTAGTGTGGAAAAACCACTTTTCGCACTTGGGTTAGTGTTGAAAAACCACTTTTCGCACTTGTGTTGGTGCAGGAAACCACTTTTGCACTTGTATTAGTGTGGAAAAAACACTTTTCGCACTTGTGTTAGTGTTGAAAAACCACTTTTCGCACTTGTGTTAGTTTTGAAAAACCACTTTTCGCACTTGTGTTGGTGCAGGAAACCACTTTTGCACTTGTATTAGTGTGGAAAAAACACTTTTTGCACTTGTGATAGTGTTGAAAACCCACTTTTCGCACTTGTGTTAGTGTTGAAAATCCACTTTTCGCACTTGTGTTGGTGCAGGAAACCACTTTTGCACTTGTATTAGTGTGGAAAAAACACTTTTCGCACTTGTGTTAGTGTTGAAAAACCACTTTTCGCACTTGTGTTAGTGTTGAAAAACCACTTTTCGCACTTGTGTTAGTGTTGAAAACCCACTTTTCGCACTTGTGTTAGTGTTGAAAACCCACTTTTCGCACTTGTGTTAGTGTTGAAAATCCACTTTTCGCACTTGTGTTGGTGCAGGAAACCACTTTTGCACTTGTATTAGTGTGGAAAAACCACTTTTCGCACTTGTGTTAGTGTTGAAAGCCCACTTTTCGCACTTGTGTTAGTGTTGAAATCCACTTTTCGCACTTGTGTTGGTGCAGGAAACCACCTTTGCACTTGTATTAGTGTGGAAAAACCACTTTTCGCACTTGTGTTAGTGTTGAAAAACCACTTTTTGCACTTGTGTTAGTGTTGAAAAACCACATTTCGCACTTGTGTTGGTGTTGAAAAACCACTTTTCGCACTTGTGTTGGTGCAGGAAACCACTTTTGCACTTGTATTAGTGTGGAAAAAACACATTTCGCACTTGTGTTAGTGTTGAAAAACCACTTTTCGCACTTGTGTTAGTGTTGAAAAACCACTTTTTGCACTTGTGTTGGTGCAGGAAACCACTTTTGCACTTGTATTAGTGTGGAAAAAACACTTTTTGCACTTGTATTAGTGTGGAAAAACACTTTTTGCACTTGTGATAGTGTTGAAAAACCACTTTTCGCACTTGTGTTAGTGTTGAAAAACCACTTTTCGCACTTGTGTTGGTGCAGGAAACCACTTTTGCACTTGTATTAGTGTGGAAAAAACACTTTTTGCACTTGTGATAGTGTTGAAAACCCACTTTTCGCACTTGTGTTAGTGTTGAAAATCCACTTTTCGCACTTGTGTTGGTGCAGGAAACCACTTTTGCACTTGTATTAGTGTGGAAAAACCACTTTTCGCACTTGTGTTAGTGTTGAAAAACCACTTTTCGCACTTGTGTTAGTGTTGAAAAACCACTTTTCGCACTTGTGTTAGTGTTGAAAAACCACTTTTCGCACTTGTGTTAGTGAAGGAAACCACTTTTCGCACTTGTGTTAGTGTTGAAAACCCACTTTTCGCACTTGTGTTAGTGTTGAAAATCCACTTTTCGCACTTGTGTTGGTGCAGGAAACCACTTTTGCACTTGTATTAGTGTGGAAAAAACACTTTTTGCACTTGTGTTAGTGTTGAAAATCCACTTTTCCCACTTGTGTTGGTGCAGGAATCCACTTTTGCACTTGTATTAGTGTGGAAAAAGCACTTTTTGCACTTGTGATATTGTTGAAAAACCACTTTTCGCACTTGTGTTAGTGTTGAAAAACCACTTTTCGCACTTGTGTTGGTGCAGGAAATCACTTTTGCACTTGTATTAGTGTGGAAAAACCACTTTTCGCACTTGTGTTAGTGTTGAAAAACCACTTTTCGCACTTGTGTTGGTGCAGGAAACCACTTTTGCACTTGTATTAGTGTGGAAAAAACACTTTTCGCACTTGTGTTAGTGTTGAAAAACCACTTTTCGCACTTGTGTTAGTTTTGAAAAACCACTTTTCGCACTTGTGTTGGTGCAGGAAACCACTTTTGCACTTCTATTAGTGTGGAAAAAACACTTTTTGCACTTGTGATAGTGTTGAAAACCCACTTTTCGCACTTGTGTTAGTGTTGAAAATCCACTTTTCGCACTTGTGTTGGTGCAGGAAACCACTTTTGCACTTGTATTAGTGTGGAAAAAACACTTTTCGCACTTGTGTTAGTGTTGAAAAACCACTTTTCGCACTTGCGTTAGTGTTGAAAAACCACATTTCGCACTTGTGTTGGTGTTGAAAAACCACTTTTCGCACTTGTGTTGGTGCAGGAAACCACTTTTGCACTTGTATTAGTGTGGAAAAAACACATTTCGCACTTGTGTTAGTGTTGAAAAACCACTTTTCGCACTTGTGTTAGTGTTGAAAAACCACTTTTCGCACTTGTGTTGGTGCAGGAAACCACTTTTGCACTTGTATTAGTGTGGAAAAAACACTTTTTCCACTTGTATTAGTGTGGAAAAACACTTTTTGCACTTGTGATAGTGTTGAAAAACCACTTTTCGCACTTGTGTTAGTGTTGAAAAACCACTTTTCGCACTTGTGTTGGTGCAGGAAACCACTTTTGCACTTGTATTAGTGTGGAAAAAACACTTTTTGCACTTGTGATAGTGTTGAAAACCCACTTTTCGCACTTGTGTTAGTGTTGAAAATCCACTTTTCGCACTTGTGTTGGTGCAGGAAACCACTTTTGCACTTGTATTAGTGTGGAAAAACCACTTTTCGCACTTGTGTTAGTGTTGAAAAACCACTTTTCGCACTTGTGTTAGTGTTGAAAAACCACTTTTCGCACTTGTGTTAGTGTTGAAAAACCACTTTTCGCACTTGTGTTAGTGAAGGAAACCACTTTTCGCACTTGTGTTAGTGTTGAAAACCCACTTTTCGCACTTGTGTTAGTGTTGAAAATCCACTTTTCGCACTTGTGTTGGTGCAGGAAACCACTTTTGCACTTGTATTAGTGTGGAAAAAACACTTTTTGCACTTGTGTTAGTGTTGAAAACCCACTTTTCGCACTTGTGTTAGTGTTGAAAATCCACTTTTCGCACTTGTGTTGGTGCAGGAAATCACTTTTGCACTTGTATTAGTGTGGAAAAACCACTTTTCGCACTTGTGTTAGTGTTGAAAAACCACTTTTCGCACTTGTGTTGGTGCAGGAAACCACTTTTGCACTTGTATTGGTGTGGAAAAAACACTTTTCGCACTTGTGTTAGTGTTGAAAAACCACTTTTCGCACTTGTGTTAGTTTTGAAAAACCACTTTTCGCACTTGTGTTGGTGCAGGAAACCACTTTTGCACTTGTATTAGTGTGGAAAAAACACTTTTTGCACTTGTGATAGTGTTGAAAACCCACTTTTCGCACTTGTGTTAGTGTTGAAAATCCACTTTTCACACTTGTGTTGGTGCAGGAAACCACTTTTGCACTTGTATTAGTGTGGAAAAAACACTTTTCGCACTTGTGTTAGTGTTGAAAAACCACTTTTCGCACTTGTGTTAGTGTTGAAAAACCACTTTTCGCACTTGTGTTAGTGTTGAAAACCCACTTTTCGCACTTGTGTTAGTGTTGAAAACCCACTTTTCGCACTTGTGTTAGTGTTGAAAACCCACTTTTCGCACTTGTGTTAGTGTGGAAAATCCACTTTTCGCACTTGTGTTGGTGCAGGAAACCACTTTTGCACTTGTATTAGTGTGGAAAAACCACTTTTCGCACTTGTGTTAGTGTTGAAAAACCACTTTTCGCACTTGTGTTGGTGCAGGAAACCACTTTTGCACTTGTATTAGTGTGGAAAAAACACTTTTCGCACTTGTGTTAGTGTTGAAAAACCACTTTTCGCACTTGTGTTATTGTTGAAAAACCACTTTTCGCACTTGTGTTGGTGCAGGAAACCACTTTTGCACTTGTATTAGTGTGGAAAAAACACTTTTCGCACTTGTGTTAGTGTTGAAAAACCACTTTTCGCACTTGTGTTAGTGTTGAAAAACCACTTTTAGCACTTGTGTTAGTGTTGAAAAACCACTTTTCGCACTTGTGTTGGTGCAGGAGACCACTTTTACACTTGTATTAGTGTGGAAAAAACACATTTCGCACTTGTGTTAGTGTTGAAAAACCACTTTTCGCACTTGTGTTAGTGTTGAAAAACCACTTTTCGCACTTGTGTTGGTGCAGGAAACCACTTTTGCACTTGTATTAGTGTGGAAAAACCACTTTTCGCACTTCTGTTAGTGTTGAAAAACCACTTTTCACACTTGTGTTAGTGTTGAAAAACCACTTTTCGCACTCGTGTTAGTGTTGAAAAACCACTTTTCGCACTTGTGTTGGTGCAGGAAACCACTTTTGCACTTGTGTTAGTGTTGAAAACCCACTTTTCGCACTTGTGTTAGTGTTGAAAATCCACTTTTCGCACTTGTGTTGGTGCAGGAAACCACTTTTGCACTTGTATTAGTGTGGAAAAAACACTTTTTGCACTTGTGTTAGTGTTGAAAACCCACTTTTCGCACTTGTGTTAGTGTTGAAAATCCACTTTTCGCACTTGTGTTGGTGCAGGAAATCACTTTTGCACTTGTATTAGTGTGGAAAAACCACTTTTCGCACTTGGGTTAGTGTTGAAAAACCACTTTTCGCACTTGTGTTGGTGCAGGAAACCACTTTTGCACTTGTATTAGTGTGGAAAAAACACTTTTCGCACTTGTGTTAGTGTTGAAAAACCACTTTTCGCACTTGTGTTAGTTTTGAAAAACCACTTTTCGCACTTGTGTTGGTGCAGGAAACCACTTTTGCACTTGTATTAGTGTGGAAAAAACACTTTTTGCACTTGTGATAGTGTTGAAAACCCACTTTTCGCACTTGTGTTAGTGTTGAAAATCCACTTTTCGCACTTGTGTTGGTGCAGGAAACCACTTTTGCACTTGTATTAGTGTGGAAAAAACACTTTTCGCACTTGTGTTAGTGTTGAAAAACCACTTTTCGCACTTGTGTTAGTGTTGAAAAACCACTTTTCGCACTTGTGTTAGTGTTGAAAACCCACTTTTCGCACTTGTGTTAGTGTTGAAAACCCACTTTTCGCACTTGTGTTAGTGTTGAAAATCCACTTTTCGCACTTGTGTTGGTGCAGGAAACCACTTTTGCACTTGTATTAGTGTGGAAAAACCACTTTTCGCACTTGTGTTAGTGTTGAAAAACCACTTTTCGCACTTGTGTTAGTGTTGAAAAACCACTTTTCGCACTTGTGTTAGTGTTGAAAAACCACTTTTCGCACTTGTGTTGGTGCAGGAAACCACTTTTGCACTTGTATTAGTGTGGAAAAAACACTTTTCGCACTTGTGTTAGTTTTGAAAAACCACTTTTCGCACTTGTGTTAGTGTTGAAAAACCACTTTTCGCACTTGTGTTGGTGCAGGAAACCACTTTTGCACTTGTATTAGTGTGGAAAAAACACTTTTTGCACTTGTGATAGTGTTGAAAACCCACTTTTCGCACTTGTGTTGGTGCAGGAAATCACTTTTGCACTTGTATTAGTGTGGAAAAACCACTTTTCGCACTTGTGTTAGTGTTGAAAAACCACTTTTCGCACTTGTGTTGGTGCAGGAAACCACTTTTGCACTTGTATTAGTGTGGAAAAAACACTTTTCGCACTTGTGTTAGTGTTGAAAAACCACTTTTCGCACTTGTGTTAGTTTTGAAAAACCACTTTTCGCACTTGTGTTGGTGCAGGAAACCACTTTTGCACTTGTATGAGTGTGGAAAAAACACTTTTTGTACTTGTGATAGTGTTGAAAACCCACTTTTCGCACTTGTGTTAGTGTTGAAAATCCACTTTTCGCACTTGTGTTGGTGCAGGAAACCACTTTTGCACTTGTATTAGTGTGGAAAAAACACTTTTCGCACTTGTGTTAGTGTTGAAAAACCACTTTTCGCACTTGCGTTAGTGTTGAAAAACCACATTTCGCACTTGTGTTGGTGTTGAAAAACCACTTTTCGCACTTGTGTTGGTGCAGGAAACCACTTTTGCACTTGTATTAGTGTGGAAAAAACACATTTCGCACTTGTGTTAGTGTTGAAAAACCACTTTTCGCACTTGTGTTAGTGTTGAAAAACCACTTTTCGCACTTGTGTTGGTGCAGGAAACCACTTTTGCACTTGTATTAGTGTGGAAAAAACACTTTTTGCACTTGTATTAGTGTGGAAAAACACTTTTTGCACTTGTGATAGTGTTGAAAAACCACTTTTCGCACTTGTGTTAGTGTTGAAAAACCACTTTTCGCACTTGTGTTGGTGCAGGAAACCACTTTTGCACTTGTATTAGTGTGGAAAAAACACTTTTTGCACTTGTGATAGTGTTGAAAACCCACTTTTCGCACTTGTGTTAGTGTTGAAAATCCACTTTTCGCACTTGTTTTGGTGCAGGAAACCACTTTTGCACTTGTATTAGTGTGGAAAAACCACTTTTCGCACTTGTGTTAGTGTTGAAAAACCACTTTTCGCACTTGTGTTAGTGTTGAAAAACCACTTTTCGCACTTGTGTTAGTGTTGAAAAACCACTTTTCGCACTTGTGTTAGTGAAGGAAACCACTTTTCGCACTTGTGTTAGTGTTGAAAACCCACTTTTCGCACTTGTGTTAGTGTTGAAAATCCACTTTTCGCACTTGTGTTGGTGCAGGAAACCACTTTTGCACTTGTATTAGTGTGGAAAAAACACTTTTTGCACTTGTGTTAGTGTTGAAAACCCACTTTTCGCACTTGTGTTAGTGTTGAAAATCCACTTTTCGCACTTGTGTTGGTGCAGGAAATCACTTTTGCACTTGTATTAGTGTGGAAAAACCACTTTTCGCACTTGTGTTAGTGTTGAAAAACCACTTTTCGCAATTGTGTTGGTGCAGGAAACCACTTTTGCACTTGTATTAGTGTGGAAAAAACACTTTTCGCACTTGTGTTAGTGTTGAAAAACCACTTTTCGCACTTGTGTTAGTTTTGAAAAACCACTTTTCGCACTTGTGTTGGTGCAGGAAACCACTTTTGCACTTGTATTAGTGTGGAAAAAACACTTTTCGCACGTGTGTTAGTGTTGAAAAACCACTTTTCGCACTTGTGTTAGTGTTGAAAAACCACTTTTCGCACTTGTGTTAGTGTTGAAAACCCACTTTTCGCACTTGTGTTAGTGTTGAAAACCCACTTTTCGCACTTGTGTTAGTGTTGAAAACCCACTTTTCGCACTTGTGTTAGTGTGGAAAATCCACTTTTCGCACTTGTGTTGGTGCAGGAAACCACTTTTGCACTTGTATTAGTGTGGAAAAACCACTTTTCGCACTTGTGTTAGTGTTGAAAACCACTTTTCGCACTTGTGTTGGTGCAGGAAACCACTTTTGCACTTGTATTAGTGTGGAAAAAACACTTTTCGCACTTGTGTTAGTGTTGAAAAACCACTTTTCGCACTTGTGTTAGTGTTGAAAAACCACTTTTCGCACTTGTGTTGGTGCAGGAAACCACTTTTGCACTTGTATTAGTGTGGAAAAAACACTTTTCGCACTTGTGTTAGTGTTGAAAAACCACTTTTCGCACTTGTGTTAGTGTTGAAAAACCACTTTTCGCACTTGTGTTAGTGTTGAAAAACCACTTTTCGCACTTGTGTTGGTGCAGGAGACCACTTTTACACTTGTATTAGTGTGGAAAAAACACATTTCGCACTTGTGTTAGTGTTGAAAAACCACTTTTCGCACTTGTGTTAGTGTTGAAAAACCACTTTTCGCACTTGTGTTGGTGCAGGAAACCACTTTTGCACTTGTATTAGTGTGGAAAAAACACTTTTCGCACTTCTGTTAGTGTTGAAAAACCACTTTTCACACTTGTGTTAGTGTTGAAAAACCACTTTTCGCACTCGTGTTAGTGTTGAAAAACCACTTTTCGCACTTGTGTTGGTGCAGGAAACCACTTTTGCACTTGTGTTAGTGTTGAAAACCCACTTTTCGCACTTGTGTTAGTGTTGAAAATCCACTTTTCGCACTTGTGTTGGTGCAGGAAACCACTTTTGCACTTGTATTAGTGTGGAAAAAACTCTTTTTGCACTTGTGTTAGTGTTGAAAACCCACTTTTCGCACTTGTGTTAGTGTTGAAAATCCACTTTTCGCACTTGTGTTGGTGCAGGAAATCACTTTTGCACTTGTATTAGTGTGGAAAAACCACTTTTCGCACTTGGGTTAGTGTTGAAAAACCACTTTTCGCACTTGTGTTGGTGCAGGAAACCACTTTTGCACTTGTATTAGTGTGGAAAAAACACTTTTCGTACTTGTGTTAGTGTTGAAAAACCACTTTTCGCACTTGTGTTAGTTTTGAAAAACCACTTTTCGCACTTGTGTTGGTGCAGGAAACCACTTTTGCACTTGTATTAGTGTGGAAAAAACACTTTTTGCACTTGTGATAGTGTTGAAAACCCACTTTTCGCACTTGTGTTAGTGTTGAAAATCCACTTTTCGCACTTGTGTTGGTGCAGGAAACCACTTTTGCACTTGTATTAGTGTGGAAAAAACACTTTTCGCACTTGTGTTAGTGTTGAAAAACCACTTTTCGCACTTGTGTTAGTGTTGAAAAACCACTTTTCGCACTTGTGTTAGTGTTGAAAACCCACTTTTCGCACTTGTGTTAGTGTTGAAAACCCACTTTTCGCACTTGTGTTAGTGTTGAAAATCCACTTTTCGCACTTGTGTTGGTGCAGGAAACCACTTTTGCACTTGTATTAGTGTGGAAAAACCACTTTTCGCACTTGTGTTAGTGTTGAAAAACCACTTTTCGCACTTGTGTTAGTGTTGAAAAACCACTTTTCGCACTTGTGTTAGTGTTGAAAAACCACTTTTCGCACTTGTGTTGGTGCAGGAAACCACTTTTGCACTTGTATTAGTGTGGAAAAAACACTTTTCGCACTTGTGTTAGTGTTGAAAAACCACTTTTCGCACTTGTGTTAGTGTTGAAAAACCACTTTTCGCACTTGTGTTGGTGCAGGAAACCACTTTTGCACTTGTATTAGTGTGGAAAAAACACTTTTCGCACTTGTGTTAGTGTTGAAAAACCACTTTTCGCACTTGTGTTAGTGTTGAAAAACCACTTTTCGCACTTGTGTTAGTGTTGAAAAACCACTTTTCGCACTTGTGTTGGTGCAGGAGACCACTTTTGCACTTGTATTAGTGTGGAAAAAACACATTTCGCACTTGTGTTAGTGTTGAAAAACCACTTTTCGCACTTGTGTTAGTGTTGAAAAACCACTTTTCGCACTTGTGTTGGTGCAGGAAACCACTTTTGCACTTGTATTAGTGTGGAAAAACCACTTTTCGCACTTTTGTTAGTGTTGAAAAACCACTTTTCGCACTTGTGTTAGTGTTGAAAAACCACTTTTCGCACTCGTGTTAGTGTTGAAAAACCACTTTTCGCACTTGTGTTGGTGCAGGAAACCACTTTTGCACTTGTATTAGTGTGGAAAAAACACTTTTCGCACTTGTGTTAGTGTTGAAAAACCACTTTTCGCACTTGTGTTAGTGTTGAAAAACCACTTTTCGCACTTGTGTTAGTGTTGAAAACCCACTTTTCGCACTTGTGTTAGTGTTGAAAACCCACTTTTCGCACTTGTGTTAGTGTTGAAAACCCACTTTTCGCACTTGTGTTAGTGTGGAAAATCCACTTTTCGCACTTGTGTTGGTGCAGGAAACCACTTTTGCACTTGTATTAGTGTGGAAAAACCACTTTTCGCACTTGTGTTAGTGTTGAAAAACCACTTTTCGCACTTGTGTTGGTGCAGGAAACCACTTTTGCACTTGTATTAGTGTGGAAAAAACACTTTTCGCACTTGTGTTAGTGTTGAAAAACCACTTTTCGCACTTGTGTTAGTGTTGAAAAACCACTTTTCGCACTTGTGTTGGTGCAGGAAACCACTTTTGCACTTGTATTAGTGTGGAAAAAACACTTTTCGCACTTGTGTTAGTGTTGAAAAACCACTTTTCGCACTTGTGTTAGTGTTGAAAAACCACTTTTCGCACTTGTGTTAGTGTTGAAAAACCACTTTTCGCACTTGTGTTGGTGCAGGAGACCACTTTTACACTTGTATTAGTGTGGAAAAAACACATTTCGCACTTGTGTTAGTGTTGAAAAACCACTTTTCGCACTTGTGTTGGTGCAGGAAACCACTTTTGCACTTGTATTAGTGTGGAAAAAACACTTTTCGCACTTGTGTTAGTGTTGAAAAACCACTTTTCGCACTTGTGTTAGTTTTGAAAAACCACTTTTCGCACTTGTGTTGGTGCAGGAAACCACTTTTGCACTTGTATTAGTGTGGAAAAAACACTTTTTGCACTTGTGATAGTGTTGAAAACCCACTTTTCGCACTTGTGTTAGTGCAGGAAACCACTTTTGCACTTGTATTAGTGTGGAAAAAACCACTTTTCGCACTTGTGTTAGTGTTGAAAAAACAACTTTTCGCACTTGTGTTGGTGCAGGAAACCACTTTTGCACTTGTATTAGTGTGGAAAAAACACTTTTTGCACTTGTGATAGTGTTGAAAAACCACTTTTCGCACTTGTGTTGGTGCAGGAAACCACTTTTGCACTTGTATTAGTGTGGAAAAAACACTTTTCGCACTTGTGTTAGTGTTGAAAAACCACTTTTCGCACTTGTGTTAGTGTTGAAAAACCACTTTTCGCACTTGTGTTAGTGTTGAAAAACCACTTTTCGCACTTGTGTTGGTGCAGGAAACCACTTTTGCACTTGTATTAGTGTGGAAAAAACACTTTTCGCACTTGTGTTAGTGTTGAAAAACCACTTTTCGCACTTGTGTTAGTGTTGAAAAACCACTTTTCGCACTTGTGTTAGTGTTGAAAACCCACTTTTCGCACTTGTGTTAGTGTTGCAAACCCACTTTTCGCACTTGTGTTAGTGTTGAAAATCCACTTTTCGCACTTGTTTTGGTGCAGGAAACCACTTTTGCACTTGTATTAGTGTGGAAAAACCACTTTTCGCACTTGTGTTAGTGTTGAAAAACCACTTTTCGCACTTGTGTTAGTGTTGAAAAACCACTTTTCGCACTTGTGTTAGTGTTGAAAAACCACTTTTCGCACTTGTGTTGGTGCAGGAAACCACTTTTGCACTTGTATTAGTGTGGAAAAAACACTTTTTGCACTTGTGTTAGTGTTGAAAATCCACTTTTCCCACTTGTGTTGGTGCAGGAATCCACTTTTGCACTTGTATTAGTGTGGAAAAAGCACTTTTTGCACTTGTGATATTGTTGAAAAACCACTTTTCGCACTTGTGTTAGTGTTGAAAAACCACTTTTCGCACTTGTGTTGGTGCAGGAAATCACTTTTGCACTTGTATTAGTGTGGAAAAACCACTTTTCGCACTTGTGTTATTGTTGAAAAACCACTTTTCGCACTTGTGTTGGTGCAGGAAACCACTTTTGCACTTGTATTAGTGTGGAAAAAACACTTTTCGCACTTGTGTTAGTGTTGAAAAACCACTTTTCGCACTTGTGTTAGTTTTGAAAAACCACTTTTCGCACTTGTGTTGGTGCAGGAAACCACTTTTGCACTTGTATTAGTGTGGAAAAAACACTTTTTGCACTTGTGATAGTGTTGAAAACCCACTTTTCGCACTTGTGTTAGTGTTGAAAATCCACTTTTCGCACTTGTGTTGGTGCAGGAAACCACTTTTGCACTTGTATTAGTGTGGAAAAAACACTTTTCGCACTTGTGTTAGTGTTGAAAAACCACTTTTCGCACTTGTGTTAGTGTTGAAAAACCACTTTTCGCACTTGTGTTAGTGTTGAAAAACCACTTTTCGCACTTGTGTTGGTGCAGGAAACCACTTTTGCACTTGTATTAGTGTGGAAAAAACACTTTTCGCACTTGTGTTAGTGTTGAAAAACCACTTTTCGCACTTGTGTTAGTGTTGAAAAACCACTTTTCGCACTTGTGTTAGTGTTGAAAACCCACTTTTCGCACTTGTGTTAGTGTTGCAAATCCACTTTTCGCACTTGTGTTAGTGTTGAAAATCCACTTTTCGCACTTGTGTTGGTGCAGGAAACCACTTTTGCACTTGTATTAGTGTGGAAAAACCACTTTTCGCACTTGTGTTAGTGTTGAAAAACCACTTTTCGCACTTGTGTTAGTGTTGAAAAACCACTTTTCGCACTTGTGTTAGTGTTGAAAAACCACTTTTCGCACTTGTGTTGGTGCAGGAAACCACTTTTGCACTTGTATTAGTGTGGAAAAAACACTTTTCGCACTTGTGTTAGTGTTGAAAAACCACTTTTCGCACTTGTGTTAGTGTTGAAAAACCACTTTTCGCACTTGTGTTGGTGCAGGAAACCACTTTTGCACTTGTATTAGTGTGGAAAAAACACTTTTCGCACTTGTGTTAGTGTTGAAAAACCACTTTTCGCACTTGTGTTAGTGTTGAAAAACCACTTTTCGCACTTGTGTTAGTGTTGAAAAACCACTTTTCGCACTTGTGTTGGTGCAGGAGACCACTTTTGCACTTGTATTAGTGTGGAAAAAACACATTTCGCACTTGTGTTAGTGTTGAAAAACCACTTTTCGCACTTGTGTTAGTGTTGAAAAACCACTTTTCGCACTTGTGTTGGTGCAGGAAACCACTTTTGCACTTCTATTAGTGTGGAAAAACCACTTTTCGCACTTTTGTTAGTGTTGAAAAACCACTTTTCGCACTTGTGTTAGTGTTGAAAAACCACTTTTCGCACTCGTGTTAGTGTTGAAAAACCACTTTTCGCACTTGTGTTGGTGCAGGAAACCACTTTTGCACTTGTATTAGTGTTAGAAAAAACACTTTTCGCACTTGTGTTAGTGTTGAAAAACCACTTTTTGCACTTGTGTTAGTGTTGAAAAACCACATTTCGCACTTGTGTTGGTGTTGAAAAACCACTTTTTGCACTTGTGTTGGTGCAGGAAACCACTTTTGCACTTGTATTAGTGTGGAAAAAACACATTTCGCACTTGTGTTAGTGTTGAAAATCCACTTTTCGCACTTGTGTTGGTGCAGGAAACCACTTTTGCACTTGTATTAGTGTGGAAAAAACACTTTTCGCACTTGTGTTCGTGTTGAAAAACCACTTTTCGCACTTGTGTAAGTGTGAAAAACCACTTTTCGCACTTGTGTTAGTGTTGAAAGCCCACTTTTCGCACTTGTGTTAGTGTTGAAAATCCACTTTTCGCACTTGTGTTGGTGCAGGAAACCACCTTTGCACTTGTATTAGTGTGGAAAAACCACTTTTCGCACTTGTGTTAGTGTTGAAAAACCACTTTTTGCACTTGTGTTAGTGTTGAAAAACCACATTTCGCACTTGTGTTGGTGTTGAAAAACCACTTTTCGCACTTGTGTTGGTGCAGGAAACCACTTTTGCACTTGTATTAGTGTGGAAAAAACACATTTCGCACTTGTGTTAGTGTTGAAAAACCACTTTTCGCACTTGTGTTAGTGTTGAAAAACCACTTTTCGCACTTGTGTTGGTGCAGGAAACCACTTTTGCACTTGTATTAGTGTGGAAAAAACACTTTTTGCACTTGTATTAGTGTGGAAAAACACTTTTTGCACTTGTGATAGTGTTGAAAAACCACTTTTCGCACTTGTGTTAGTGTTGAAAAACCACTTTTCGCACTTGTGTTGGTGCAGGAAACCACTTTTGCACTTGTATTAGTGTGGAAAAAACACTTTTTGCACTTGTGATAGTGTTGAAAACCCACTTTTCGCACTTGTGTTAGTGTTGAAAATCCACTTTTCGCACTTGTGTTGGTGCAGGAAACCACTTTTGCACTTGTATTAGTGTGGAAAAACCACTTTTCGCACTTGTGTTAGTGTTGAAAAACCACTTTTCGCACTTGTGTTAGTGTTGAAAAACCACTTTTCGCACTTGTGTTAGTGTTGAAAAACCACTTTTCGCACTTGTGTTAGTGAAGGAAACCACTTTTCGCACTTGTGTTAGTGTTGAAAACCCACTTTTCGCACTTGTGTTAGTGTTGAAAATCCACTTTTCGCACTTGTGTTGGTGCAGGAAACCACTTTTGCACTTGTATTAGTGTGGAAAAAACACTTTTTGCACTTGTGTTAGTGTTGAAAATCCACTTTTCCCACTTGTGTTGGTGCAGGAATCCACTTTTGCACTTGTATTAGTGTGGAAAAAGCACTTTTTGCACTTGTGATATTGTTGAAAAACCACTTTTCGCACTTGTGTTAGTGTTGAAAAACCACTTTTCGCACTTGTGTTGGTGCAGGAAATCACTTTTGCACTTGTATTAGTGTGGAAAAACCACTTTTCGCACTTGTGTTAGTGTTGAAAAACCACTTTTCGCACTTGTGTTGGTGCAGGAAACCACTTTTGCACTTGTATTAGTGTGGAAAAAACACTTTTCGCACTTGTGTTAGTGTTGAAAAACCACTTTTCGCACTTGTGTTAGTTTTGAAAAACCACTTTTCGCACTTGTGTTGGTGCAGGAAACCACTTTTGCACTTGTATTAGTGTGGAAAAAACACTTTTTGCACTTGTGATAGTGTTGAAAACCCACTTTTCGCACTTGTGTTAGTGTTGAAAATCCACTTTTCGCACTTGTGTTGGTGCAGGAAACCACTTTTGCACTTGTATTAGTGTGGAAAAAACACTTTTCGCACTTGTGTTAGTGTTGAAATACCACTTTTCGCACTTGCGTTAGTGTTGAAAAACCACATTTCGCACTTGTGTTGGTGTTGAAAAACCACTTTTCGCACTTGTGTTGGTGCAGGAAACCACTTTTGCACTTGTATTAGTGTGGAAAAAATACATTTCGCACTTGTGTTAGTGTTGAAAAACCACTTTTCGCACTTGTGTTAGTGTTGAAAAACCACTTTTCGCACTTGTGTTGGTGCAGGAAACCACTTTTGCACTTGTATTAGTGTGGAAAAAACACTTTTTGCACTTGTATTAGTGTGGAAAAACACTTTTTGCACTTGTGATAGTGTTGAAAAACCACTTTTCGCACTTGTGTTAGTGTTGAAAAACCACTTTTCGCACTTGTGTTGGTGCAGGAAACCACTTTTGCACTTGTATTAGTGTGGAAAAAACACTTTTTGCACTTGTGATAGTGTTGAAAACCCACTTTTCGCACTTGTGTTAGTGTTGAAAATCCACTTTTCGCACTTGTGTTGGTGCAGGAAACCACTTTTGCACTTGTATTAGTGTGGAAAAACCACTTTTCGCACTTGTGTTAGTGTTGAAAAACCACTTTTCGCACTTGTGTTAGTGTTGAAAAACCACTTTTCGCACTTGTGTTAGTGTTGAAAAACCACTTTTCGCACTTGTGTTAGTGAAGGAAACCACTTTTCGCACTTGTGTTAGTGTTGAAAACCCACTTTTCGCACTTGTGTTAGTGTTGAAAATCCACTTTTCACACTTGTGTTGGTGCAGGAAACCACTTTTGCACTTGTATTAGTGTGGAAAAAACACTTTTTGCACTTGTGTTAGTGTTGAAAACCCACTTTTCGCACTTGTGTTAGTGTTGAAAATCCACTTTTCGCACTTGTGTTGGTGCAGGAAATCACTTTTGCACTTGTATTAGTGTGGAAAAACCACTTTTCGCACTTGTGTTAGTGTTGAAAAACCACTTTTCGCACTTGTGTTGGTGCAGGAAACCACTTTTGCACTTGTATTGGTGTGGAAAAAACACTTTTCGCACTTGTGTTAGTGTTGAAAAACCACTTTTCGCACTTGTGTTAGTTTTGAAAAACCACTTTTCGCACTTGTGTTGGTGCAGGAAACCACTTTTGCACTTGTATTAGTGTAGAAAAAACACTTTTTGCACTTGTGATAGTGTTGAAAACCCACTTTTCGCACTTGTGTTAGTGTTGAAAATCCACTTTTCACACTTGTGTTGGTGCAGGAAACCACTTTTGCACTTGTATTAGTGTGGAAAAAACACTTTTCGCACTTGTGTTAGTGTTGAAAAACCACTTTTCGCACTTGTGTTAGTGTTGAAAAACCACTTTTCGCACTTGTGTTAGTGTTGAAAACCCACTTTTCGCACTTGTGTTAGTGTTGAAAACCCACTTTTCGCACTTGTGTTAGTGTTGAAAACCCACTTTTCGCACTTGTGTTAGTGTGGAAAATCCACTTTTCGCACTTGTGTTGGTGCAGGAAACCACTTTTGCACTTGTATTAGTGTGGAAAAACCACTTTTCGCACTTGTGTTAGTGTTGAAAAACCACTTTTCGCACTTGTGTTGGTGCAGGAAACCACTTTTGCACTTGTATTAGTGTGGAAAAAACACTTTTCGCACTTGTGTTAGTGTTGAAAAACCACTTTTCGCACTTGTGTTAGTGTTGAAAAACCACTTTTCGCACTTGTGTTGGTGCAGGAAACCACTTTTGCACCTGTATTAGTGTGGAAAAAACACTTTTCGCACTTGTGTTAGTGTTGAAAAACCACTTTTCGCACTTGTGTTAGTGTTGAAAAACCACTTTTCGCACTTGTGTTAGTGTTGAAAAACCACTTTTCGCACTTGTGTTAGTGTTGAAAAACCACTTTTCGCACTTGTGTTGGTGCAGGAGACCACTTTTACACTTGTATTAGTGTGGAAAAAACACATTTCGCACTTGTGTTAGTGTTGAAAAACCACTTTTCGCACTTGTGTTAGTGTTGAAAAACCACTTTTCGCACTTGTGTTGGTGCAGGAAACCACTTTTGCACTTGTATTAGTGTGGAAAAACCACTTTTCGCACTTCTGTTAGTGTTGAAAAACCACTTTTCACACTTGTGTTAGTGTTGAAAAACCACTTTTCGCACTCGTGTTAGTGTTGAAAAACCACTTTTCGCACTTGTGTTGGTGCAGGAAACCACTTTTGCACTTGTGTTAGTGTTGAAAACCCACTTTTCGCACTTGTGTTAGTGTTGAAAATCCACTTTTCGCACTTGTGTTGGTGCAGGAAACCACTTTTGCACTTGTATTAGTGTGGAAAAAACACTTTTTGCACTTGTGTTAGTGTTGAAAACCCACTTTTCGCACTTGTGTTAGTGTTGAAAATCCACTTTTCGCACTTGTGTTGGTGCAGGAAATCACTTTTGCACTTGTATTAGTGTGGAAAAACCACTTTTCGCACTTGGGTTAGTGTTGAAAAACCACTTTTCGCACTTGTGTTGGTGCAGGAAACCACTTTTGCACTTGTATTAGTGTGGAAAAAACACTTTTCGCACTTGTGTTAGTGTTGAAAAACCACTTTTCGCACTTGTGTTAGTTTTGAAAAACCACTTTTCGCACTTGTGTTGGTGCAGGAAACCACTTTTGCACTTGTATTAGTGTGGAAAAAACACTTTTTGCACTTGTGATAGTGTTGAAAACCCACTTTTCGCACTTGTGTTAGTGTTGAAAATCCACTTTTCGCACTTGTGTTGGTGCAGGAAACCACTTTTGCACTTGTATTAGTGTGGAAAAAACACTTTTCGCACTTGTGTTAGTGTTGAAAAACCACTTTTCGCACTTGTGTTAGTGTTGAAAAACCACTTTTCGCACTTGTGTTAGTGTTGAAAACCCACTTTTCGCACTTGTGTTAGTGTTGAAAACCCACTTTTCGCACTTGTGTTAGTGTTGAAAATCCACTTTTCGCACTTGTGTTGGTGCAGGAAACCACTTTTGCACTTGTATTAGTGTGGAAAAACCACTTTTCGCACTTGTGTTAGTGTTGAAAGCCCACTTTTCGCACTTGTGTTAGTGTTGAAATCCACTTTTCGCACTTGTGTTGGTGCAGGAAACCACCTTTGCACTTGTATTAGTGTGGAAAAACCACTTTTCGCACTTGTGTTAGTGTTGAAAAACCACTTTTTGCACTTGTGTTAGTGTTGAAAAACCACATTTCGCACTTGTGTTGGTGTTGAAAAACCACTTTTCGCACTTGTGTTGGTGCAGGAAACCACTTTTGCACTTGTATTAGTGTGGAAAAAACACATTTCGCACTTGTGTTAGTGTTGAAAACCACTTTTCGCACTTGTGTTAAGTGTTGAAAAACCACTTTTTGCACTTGTGTTGGTGCAGGAAACCACTTTTGCACTTGTATTAGTGTGGAAAAAACACTTTTGCACTTGTATTAGTGTGGAAAAACACTTTTTGCACTTGTGATAGTGTTGAAAAACCACTTTTCGCACTTGTGTTAGTGTTGAAAAACCACTTTTCGCACTTGTGTTGTGCAGGAAACCACTTTTGCACTTGTATTAGTGTGGAAAAAACACTTTTTGCACTTGTGATAGTGTTGAAAACCCACTTTTCGCACTTGTGTTAGTGTTGAAAATCCACTTTCGCACTTGTGTTGGTGCAGGAAACCACTTTTTGCACTTGTATTAGTGTGGAAAAACCACTTTTCGCACTTGTGTTAGTGTTGAAAACCACTTTTCGCACTTGTGTTAGTGTTGAAAAACCACTTTTCGCACTTGTGTTAGTGTTGAAAAACCACTTTTCGCACTTGTGTTAGTGAAGGAACCACTTTTCGCACTTGTGTTAGTGTTGAAAACCCACTTTTCGCACTTGTGTTAGTGTTGAAAATCCACTTTTCGCACTTGTGTTGGGGTGCAGGAAACCACTTTTGCACTTGTATTAGTGTGGAAAAAACACTTTTTGCACTTGTGTTAGTGTTGAAAATCCACTTTTCCCACTTGTGTTGGTGCAGGAATCCACTTTTGCACTTGTATTAGTGTGGAAAAAGCACTTTTTGCACTTGTGATATTGTTGAAAAACCACTTTTCGCACTTGTGTTAGTGTTGAAAAACCACTTTTCGCACTTGTGTTGGTGCAGGAAATCACTTTTGCACTTGTATTAGTGTGGAAAAACCACTTTTCGCACTTGTGTTAGAGTGTTGAAAAACCACTTTTCGCACTTGTGTTGGTGCAGGAAACCACTTTTGCACTTGTATTAGTGTGGAAAAAACACTTTTCGCACTTGTGTTAGTGTTGAAAAACCACTTTTCGCACTTGTGTTAGTTTTGAAAAACCACTTTTCGCACTTGTGTTGGTGCAGGAAACCACTTTTGCACTTCTATTAGTGTGGAAAAAACACTTTTTGCACTTGTGATAGTGTTGAAAACCCACTTTTCGCACTTGTGTTAGTGTTGAAAATCCACTTTTCGCACTTGTGTTGGTGCAGGAAACCACTTTTGCACTTGTATTAGTGTGGAAAAAACACTTTTCGCACTTGTGTTAGTGTTGAAAAACCACTTTTCGCACTTGCGTTAGTGTTGAAAAACCACATTTCGCACTTGTGTTGGTGTTGAAAAACCACTTTTCGCACTTGTGTTGGTGCAGGAAACCACTTTTGCACTTGTATTAGTGTGGAAAAAACACATTTCGCACTTGTGTTAGTGTTGAAAAACCACTTTTCGCACTTGTGTTAGTGTTGAAAAACCACTTTTCGCACTTGTGTTGGTGCAGGAAACCACTTTTGCACTTGTATTAGTGTGGAAAAAACACTTTTTCCACTTGTATTAGTGTGGAAAAACACTTTTTGCACTTGTGATAGTGTTGAAAAACCACTTTTCGCACTTGTGTTAGTGTTGAAAAACCACTTTTCGCACTTGTGTTGGTGCAGGAAACCACTTTTGCACTTGTATTAGTGTGGAAAAAACACTTTTTGCACTTGTGATAGTGTTGAAAACCCACTTTTCGCACTTGTGTTAGTGTTGAAAATCCACTTTTCGCACTTGTGTTGGTGCAGGAAACCACTTTTGCACTTGTATTAGTGTGGAAAAACCACTTTTCGCACTTGTGTTAGTGTTGAAAAACCACTTTTCGCACTTGTGTTAGTGTTGAAAAACCACTTTTCGCACTTGTGTTAGTGTTGAAAAACCACTTTTCGCACTTGTGTTAGTGAAGGAAACCACTTTTCGCACTTGTGTTAGTGTTGAAAACCCACTTTTCGCACTTGTGTTAGTGTTGAAAATCCACTTTTCGCACTTGTGTTGGTGCAGGAAACCACTTTTGCACTTGTATTAGTGTGGAAAAAACACTTTTTGCACTTGTGTTAGTGTTGAAAACCCACTTTTCGCACTTGTGTTAGTGTTGAAAATCCACTTTTCGCACTTGTGTTGGTGCAGGAAATCACTTTTGCACTTGTATTAGTGTGGAAAAACCACTTTTCGCACTTGTGTTAGTGTTGAAAAACCACTTTTCGCACTTGTGTTGGTGCAGGAAACCACTTTTGCACTTGTATTGGTGTGGAAAAAACACTTTTCGCACTTGTGTTAGTGTTGAAAAACCACTTTTCGCACTTGTGTTAGTTTTGAAAAACCACTTTTCGCACTTGTGTTGGTGCAGGAAACCACTTTTGCACTTGTATTAGTGTGGAAAAAACACTTTTTGCACTTGTGATAGTGTTGAAAACCCACTTTTCGCACTTGTGTTAGTGTTGAAAATCCACTTTTCACACTTGTGTTGGTGCAGGAAACCACTTTTGCACTTGTATTAGTGTGGAAAAAACACTTTTCGCACTTGTGTTAGTGTTGAAAAACCACTTTTCGCACTTGTGTTAGTGTTGAAAAACCACTTTTCGCACTTGTGTTAGTGTTGAAAACCCACTTTTCGCACTTGTGTTAGTGTTGAAAACCCACTTTTCGCACTTGTGTTAGTGTTGAAAACCCACTTTTCGCACTTGTGTTAGTGTGGAAAATCCACTTTTCGCACTTGTGTTGGTGCAGGAAACCACTTTTGCACTTGTATTAGTGTGGAAAAACCACTTTTCGCACTTGTGTTAGTGTTGAAAAACCACTTTTCGCACTTGTGTTGGTGCAGGAAACCACTTTTGCACTTGTATTAGTGTGGAAAAAACACTTTTCGCACTTGTGTTAGTGTTGAAAAACCACTTTTCGCACTTGTGTTATTGTTGAAAAACCACTTTTCGCACTTGTGTTGGTGCAGGAAACCACTTTTGCACTTGTATTAGTGTGGAAAAAACACTTTTCGCACTTGTGTTAGTGTTGAAAAACCACTTTTCGCACTTGTGTTAGTGTTGAAAAACCACTTTTAGCACTTGTGTTAGTGTTGAAAAACCACTTTTCGCACTTGTGTTGGTGCAGGAGACCACTTTTACACTTGTATTAGTGTGGAAAAAACACATTTCGCACTTGTGTTAGTGTTGAAAAACCACTTTTCGCACTTGTGTTAGTGTTGAAAAACCACTTTTCGCACTTGTGTTGGTGCAGGAAACCACTTTTGCACTTGTATTAGTGTGGAAAAACCACTTTTCGCACTTCTGTTAGTGTTGAAAAACCACTTTTCACACTTGTGTTAGTGTTGAAAAACCACTTTTCGCACTCGTGTTAGTGTTGAAAAACCACTTTTCGCACTTGTGTTGGTGCAGGAAACCACTTTTGCACTTGTGTTAGTGTTGAAAACCCACTTTTCGCACTTGTGTTAGTGTTGAAAATCCACTTTTCGCACTTGTGTTGGTGCAGGAAACCACTTTTGCACTTGTATTAGTGTGGAAAAAACACTTTTTGCACTTGTGTTAGTGTTGAAAACCCACTTTTCGCACTTGTGTTAGTGTTGAAAATCCACTTTTCGCACTTGTGTTGGTGCAGGAAATCACTTTTGCACTTGTATTAGTGTGGAAAAACCACTTTTCGCACTTGGGTTAGTGTTGAAAAACCACTTTTCGCACTTGTGTTGGTGCAGGAAACCACTTTTGCACTTGTATTAGTGTGGAAAAAACACTTTTCGCACTTGTGTTAGTGTTGAAAAACCACTTTTCGCACTTGTGTTAGTTTTGAAAAACCACTTTTCGCACTTGTGTTGGTGCAGGAAACCACTTTTGCACTTGTATTAGTGTGGAAAAAACACTTTTTGCACTTGTGATAGTGTTGAAAACCCACTTTTCGCACTTGTGTTAGTGTTGAAAATCCACTTTTCGCACTTGTGTTGGTGCAGGAAACCACTTTTGCACTTGTATTAGTGTGGAAAAAACACTTTTCGCACTTGTGTTAGTGTTGAAAAACCACTTTTCGCACTTGTGTTAGTGTTGAAAAACCACTTTTCGCACTTGTGTTAGTGTTGAAAACCCACTTTTCGCACTTGTGTTAGTGTTGAAAACCCACTTTTCGCACTTGTGTTAGTGTTGAAAATCCACTTTTCGCACTTGTGTTGGTGCAGGAAACCACTTTTGCACTTGTATTAGTGTGGAAAAACCACTTTTCGCACTTGTGTTAGTGTTGAAAAACCACTTTTCGCACTTGTGTTAGTGTTGAAAAACCACTTTTCGCACTTGTGTTAGTGTTGAAAAACCACTTTTCGCACTTGTGTTGGTGCAGGAAACCACTTTTGCACTTGTATTAGTGTGGAAAAAACACTTTTCGCACTTGTGTTAGTTTTGAAAAACCACTTTTCGCACTTGTGTTAGTGTTGAAAAACCACTTTTCGCACTTGTGTTGGTGCAGGAAACCACTTTTGCACTTGTATTAGTGTGGAAAAAACACTTTTTGCACTTGTGATAGTGTTGAAAACCCACTTTTCGCACTTGTGTTGGTGCAGGAAATCACTTTTGCACTTGTATTAGTGTGGAAAAACCACTTTTCGCACTTGTGTTAGTGTTGAAAAACCACTTTTCGCACTTGTGTTGGTGCAGGAAACCACTTTTGCACTTGTATTAGTGTGGAAAAAACACTTTTCGCACTTGTGTTAGTGTTGAAAAACCACTTTTCGCACTTGTGTTAGTTTTGAAAAACCACTTTTCGCACTTGTGTTGGTGCAGGAAACCACTTTTGCACTTGTATGAGTGTGGAAAAAACACTTTTTGTACTTGTGATAGTGTTGAAAACCCACTTTTCGCACTTGTGTTAGTGTTGAAAATCCACTTTTCGCACTTGTGTTGGTGCAGGAAACCACTTTTGCACTTGTATTAGTGTGGAAAAAACACTTTTCGCACTTGTGTTAGTGTTGAAAAACCACTTTTCGCACTTGCGTTAGTGTTGAAAAACCACATTTCGCACTTGTGTTGGTGTTGAAAAACCACTTTTCGCACTTGTGTTGGTGCAGGAAACCACTTTTGCACTTGTATTAGTGTGGAAAAAACACATTTCGCACTTGTGTTAGTGTTGAAAAACCACTTTTCGCACTTGTGTTAGTGTTGAAAAACCACTTTTCGCACTTGTGTTGGTGCAGGAAACCACTTTTGCACTTGTATTAGTGTGGAAAAAACACTTTTTGCACTTGTATTAGTGTGGAAAAACACTTTTTGCACTTGTGATAGTGTTGAAAAACCACTTTTCGCACTTGTGTTAGTGTTGAAAAACCACTTTTCGCACTTGTGTTGGTGCAGGAAACCACTTTTGCACTTGTATTAGTGTGGAAAAAACACTTTTTGCACTTGTGATAGTGTTGAAAACCCACTTTTCGCACTTGTGTTAGTGTTGAAAATCCACTTTTCGCACTTGTTTTGGTGCAGGAAACCACTTTTGCACTTGTATTAGTGTGGAAAAACCACTTTTCGCACTTGTGTTAGTGTTGAAAAACCACTTTTCGCACTTGTGTTAGTGTTGAAAAACCACTTTTCGCACTTGTGTTAGTGTTGAAAAACCACTTTTCGCACTTGTGTTAGTGAAGGAAACCACTTTTTGCACTTGTGTTAGTGTTGAAAACCCACTTTTCGCACTTGTGTTAGTGTTGAAAATCCACTTTTCGCACTTGTGTTGGTGCAGGAAACCACTTTTGCACTTGTATTAGTGTGGAAAAAACACTTTTTGCACTTGTGTTAGTGTTGAAAACCCACTTTTCGCACTTGTGTTAGTGTTGAAAATCCACTTTTCGCACTTGTGTTGGTGCAGGAAATCACTTTTGCACTTGTATTAGTGTGGAAAAACCACTTTTCGCACTTGTGTTAGTGTTGAAAAACCACTTTTCGCAATTGTGTTGGTGCAGGAAACCACTTTTGCACTTGTATTAGTGTGGAAAAAACACTTTTCGCACTTGTGTTAGTGTTGAAAAACCACTTTTCGCACTTGTGTTAGTTTTGAAAAACCACTTTTCGCACTTGTGTTGGTGCAGGAAACCACTTTTGCACTTGTATTAGTGTGGAAAAAACACTTTTCGCACTTGTGTTAGTGTTGAAAAACCACTTTTCGCACTTGTGTTAGTGTTGAAAAACCACTTTTCGCACTTGTGTTAGTGTTGAAAACCCACTTTTCGCACTTGTGTTAGTGTTGAAAACCCACTTTTCGCACTTGTGTTAGTGTTGAAAACCCACTTTTCGCACTTGTGTTAGTGTGGAAAATCCACTTTTCGCACTTGTGTTGGTGCAGGAAACCACTTTTGCACTTGTATTAGTGTGGAAAAACCACTTTTCGCACTTGTGTTAGTGTTGAAAACCACTTTTCGCACTTGTGTTGGTGCAGGAAACCACTTTTGCACTTGTATTAGTGTGGAAAAAACACTTTTCGCACTTGTGTTAGTGTTGAAAAACCACTTTTCGCACTTGTGTTAGTGTTGAAAAACCACTTTTCGCACTTGTGTTGGTGCAGGAAACCACTTTTGCACTTGTATTAGTGTGGAAAAAACACTTTTCGCACTTGTGTTAGTGTTGAAAAACCACTTTTCGCACTTGTGTTAGTGTTGAAAAACCACTTTTCGCACTTGTGTTAGTGTTGAAAAACCACTTTTCGCACTTGTGTTGGTGCAGGAGACCACTTTTACACTTGTATTAGTGTGGAAAAAACACATTTCGCACTTGTGTTAGTGTTGAAAAACCACTTTTCGCACTTGTGTTAGTGTTGAAAAACCACTTTTCGCACTTGTGTTGGTGCAGGAAACCACTTTTGCACTTGTATTAGTGTGGAAAAAACACTTTTCGCACTTCTGTTAGTGTTGAAAAACCACTTTTCACACTTGTGTTAGTGTTGAAAAACCACTTTTCGCACTCGTGTTAGTGTTGAAAAACCACTTTTCGCACTTGTGTTGGTGCAGGAAACCACTTTTGCACTTGTGTTAGTGTTGAAAACCCACTTTTCGCACTTGTGTTAGTGTTGAAAATCCACTTTTCGCACTTGTGTTGGTGCAGGAAACCACTTTTGCACTTGTATTAGTGTGGAAAAAACTCTTTTTGCACTTGTGTTAGTGTTGAAAACCCACTTTTCGCACTTGTGTTAGTGTTGAAAATCCACTTTTCGCACTTGTGTTGGTGCAGGAAATCACTTTTGCACTTGTATTAGTGTGGAAAAACCACTTTTCGCACTTGGGTTAGTGTTGAAAAACCACTTTTCGCACTTGTGTTGGTGCAGGAAACCACTTTTGCACTTGTATTAGTGTGGAAAAAACACTTTTCGTACTTGTGTTAGTGTTGAAAAACCACTTTTCGCACTTGTGTTAGTTTTGAAAAACCACTTTTCGCACTTGTGTTGGTGCAGGAAACCACTTTTGCACTTGTATTAGTGTGGAAAAAACACTTTTTGCACTTGTGATAGTGTTGAAAACCCACTTTTCGCACTTGTGTTAGTGTTGAAAATCCACTTTTCGCACTTGTGTTGGTGCAGGAAACCACTTTTGCACTTGTATTAGTGTGGAAAAAACACTTTTCGCACTTGTGTTAGTGTTGAAAAACCACTTTTCGCACTTGTGTTAGTGTTGAAAAACCACTTTTCGCACTTGTGTTAGTGTTGAAAACCCACTTTTCGCACTTGTGTTAGTGTTGAAAACCCACTTTTCGCACTTGTGTTAGTGTTGAAAATCCACTTTTCGCACTTGTGTTGGTGCAGGAAACCACTTTTGCACTTGTATTAGTGTGGAAAAACCACTTTTCGCACTTGTGTTAGTGTTGAAAAACCACTTTTCGCACTTGTGTTAGTGTTGAAAAACCACTTTTCGCACTTGTGTTAGTGTTGAAAAACCACTTTTCGCACTTGTGTTGGTGCAGGAAACCACTTTTGCACTTGTATTAGTGTGGAAAAAACACTTTTCGCACTTGTGTTAGTGTTGAAAAACCACTTTTCGCACTTGTGTTAGTGTTGAAAAACCACTTTTCGCACTTGTGTTGGTGCAGGAAACCACTTTTGCACTTGTATTAGTGTGGAAAAAACACTTTTCGCACTTGTGTTAGTGTTGAAAAACCACTTTTCGCACTTGTGTTAGTGTTGAAAAACCACTTTTCGCACTTGTGTTAGTGTTGAAAAACCACTTTTCGCACTTGTGTTGGTGCAGGAGACCACTTTTGCACTTGTATTAGTGTGGAAAAAACACATTTCGCACTTGTGTTAGTGTTGAAAAACCACTTTTCGCACTTGTGTTAGTGTTGAAAAACCACTTTTCGCACTTGTGTTGGTGCAGGAAACCACTTTTGCACTTGTATTAGTGTGGAAAAACCACTTTTCGCACTTTTGTTAGTGTTGAAAAACCACTTTTCGCACTTGTGTTAGTGTTGAAAAACCACTTTTCGCACTCGTGTTAGTGTTGAAAAACCACTTTTCGCACTTGTGTTGGTGCAGGAAACCACTTTTGCACTTGTATTAGTGTGGAAAAAACACTTTTTGCACTTGTGTTAGTGTTGAAAAACCACTTTTCGCACTTGTGTTAGTGTTGAAAAACCACTTTTCGCACTTGTGTTAGTGTTGAAAACCCACTTTTCGCACTTGTGTTAGTGTTGAAAACCCACTTTTCGCACTTGTGTTAGTGTTGAAAACCCACTTTTCGCACTTGTGTTAGTGTGGAAAATCCACTTTTCGCACTTGTGTTGGTGCAGGAAACCACTTTTGCACTTGTATTAGTGTGGAAAAACCACTTTTCGCACTTGTGTTAGTGTTGAAAAACCACTTTTCGCACTTGTGTTGGTGCAGGAAACCACTTTTGCACTTGTATTAGTGTGGAAAAAACACTTTTCGCACTTGTGTTAGTGTTGAAAAACCACTTTTCGCACTTGTGTTAGTGTTGAAAAACCACTTTTCGCACTTGTGTTGGTGCAGGAAACCACTTTTGCACTTGTATTAGTGTGGAAAAAACACTTTTCGCACTTGTGTTAGTGTTGAAAAACCACTTTTCGCACTTGTGTTAGTGTTGAAAAACCACTTTTCGCACTTGTGTTAGTGTTGAAAAACCACTTTTCGCACTTGTGTTGGTGCAGGAGACCACTTTTACACTTGTATTAGTGTGGAAAAAACACATTTCGCACTTGTGTTAGTGTTGAAAAACCACTTTTCGCACTTGTGTTGGTGCAGGAAACCACTTTTGCACTTGTATTAGTGTGGAAAAAACACTTTTCGCACTTGTGTTAGTGTTGAAAAACCACTTTTCGCACTTGTGTTAGTTTTGAAAAACCACTTTTCGCACTTGTGTTGGTGCAGGAAACCACTTTTGCACTTGTATTAGTGTGGAAAAAACACTTTTTGCACTTGTGATAGTGTTGAAAACCCACTTTTCGCACTTGTGTTAGTGCAGGAAACCACTTTTGCACTTGTATTAGTGTGGAAAAAACACTTTTCGCACTTGTGTTAGTGTTGAAAAAACAACTTTTCGCACTTGTGTTGGTGCAGGAAACCACTTTTGCACTTGTATTAGTGTGGAAAAAACACTTTTTGCACTTGTGATAGTGTTGAAAAACCACTTTTCGCACTTGTGTTGGTGCAGGAAACCACTTTTGCACTTGTATTAGTGTGGAAAAAACACTTTTCGCACTTGTGTTAGTGTTGAAAAACCACTTTTCGCACTTGTGTTAGTGTTGAAAAACCACTTTTCGCACTTGTGTTAGTGTTGAAAAACCACTTTTCGCACTTGTGTTGGTGCAGGAAACCACTTTTGCACTTGTATTAGTGTGGAAAAAACACTTTTCGCACTTGTGTTAGTGTTGAAAAACCACTTTTCGCACTTGTGTTAGTGTTGAAAAACCACTTTTCGCACTTGTGTTAGTGTTGAAAACCCACTTTTCGCACTTGTGTTAGTGTTGCAAACCCACTTTTCGCACTTGTGTTAGTGTTGAAAATCCACTTTTCGCACTTGTGTTGGTGCAGGAAACCACTTTTGCACTTGTATTAGTGTGGAAAAACCACTTTTCGCACTTGTGTTAGTGTTGAAAAACCACTTTTCGCACTTGTGTTAGTGTTGAAAAACCACTTTTCGCACTTGTGTTAGTGTTGAAAAACCACTTTTCGCACTTGTGTTGGTGCAGGAAACCACTTTTGCACTTGTATTAGTGTGGAAAAAACACTTTTTGCACTTGTGTTAGTGTTGAAAATCCACTTTTCCCACTTGTGTTGGTGCAGGAATCCACTTTTGCACTTGTATTAGTGTGGAAAAAGCACTTTTTGCACTTGTGATATTGTTGAAAAACCACTTTTCGCACTTGTGTTAGTGTTGAAAAACCACTTTTCGCACTTGTGTTGGTGCAGGAAATCACTTTTGCACTTGTATTAGTGTGGAAAAACCACTTTTCGCACTTGTGTTATTGTTGAAAAACCACTTTTCGCACTTGTGTTGGTGCAGGAAACCACTTTTGCACTTGTATTAGTGTGGAAAAAACACTTTTCGCACTTGTGTTAGTGTTGAAAAACCACTTTTCGCACTTGTGTTAGTTTTGAAAAACCACTTTTCGCACTTGTGTTGGTGCAGGAAACCACTTTTGCACTTGTATTAGTGTGGAAAAAACACTTTTTGCACTTGTGATAGTGTTGAAAACCCACTTTTCGCACTTGTGTTAGTGTTGAAAATCCACTTTTCGCACTTGTGTTGGTGCAGGAAACCACTTTTGCACTTGTATTAGTGTGGAAAAAACACTTTTCGCACTTGTGTTAGTGTTGAAAAACCACTTTTCGCACTTGTGTTAGTGTTGAAAAACCACTTTTCGCACTTGTGTTAGTGTTGAAAAACCACTTTTCGCACTTGTGTTGGTGCAGGAAACCACTTTTGCACTTGTATTAGTGTGGAAAAAACACTTTTCGCACTTGTGTTAGTGTTGAAAAACCACTTTTCGCACTTGTGTTAGTGTTGAAAAACCACTTTTCGCACTTGTGTTAGTGTTGAAAACCCACTTTTCGCACTTGTGTTAGTGTTGCAAATCCACTTTTCGCACTTGTGTTAGTGTTGAAAATCCACTTTTCGCACTTGTGTTGGTGCAGGAAACCACTTTTGCACTTGTATTAGTGTGGAAAAACCACTTTTCGCACTTGTGTTAGTGTTGAAAAACCACTTTTCGCACTTGTGTTAGTGTTGAAAAACCACTTTTCGCACTTGTGTTAGTGTTGAAAAACCACTTTTCGCACTTGTGTTGGTGCAGGAAACCACTTTTGCACTTGTATTAGTGTGGAAAAAACACTTTTCGCACTTGTGTTAGTGTTGAAAAACCACTTTTCGCACTTGTGTTAGTGTTGAAAAACCACTTTTCGCACTTGTGTTGGTGCAGGAAACCACTTTTGCACTTGTATTAGTGTGGAAAAAACACTTTTCGCACTTGTGTTAGTGTTGAAAAACCACTTTTCGCACTTGTGTTAGTGTTGAAAAACCACTTTTCGCACTTGTGTTAGTGTTGAAAAACCACTTTTCGCACTTGTGTTGGTGCAGGAGACCACTTTTGCACTTGTATTAGTGTGGAAAAAACACATTTCGCACTTGTGTTAGTGTTGAAAAACCACTTTTCGCACTTGTGTTAGTGTTGAAAAACCACTTTTCGCACTTGTGTTGGTGCAGGAAACCACTTTTGCACTTCTATTAGTGTGGAAAAACCACTTTTCGCACTTTTGTTAGTGTTGAAAAACCACTTTTCGCACTTGTGTTAGTGTTGAAAAACCACTTTTCGCACTCGTGTTAGTGTTGAAAAACCACTTTTCGCACTTGTGTTGGTGCAGGAAACCACTTTTGCACTTGTATTAGTGTTAGAAAAAACACTTTTCGCACTTGTGTTAGTGTTGAAAAACCACTTTTTGCACTTGTGTTAGTGTTGAAAAACCACATTTCGCACTTGTGTTGGTGTTGAAAAACCACTTTTTGCACTTGTGTTGGTGCAGGAAACCACTTTTGCACTTGTATTAGTGTGGAAAAAACACATTTCGCACTTGTGTTAGTGTTGAAAATCCACTTTTCGCACTTGTGTTGGTGCAGGAAACCACTTTTGCACTTGTATTAGTGTGGAAAAAACACTTTTCGCACTTGTGTTCGTGTTGAAAAACCACTTTTCGCACTTGTGTAAGTGTGAAAAACCACTTTTCGCACTTGTGTTAGTGTTGAAAGCCCACTTTTCGCACTTGTGTTAGTGTTGAAAATCCACTTTTCGCACTTGTGTTGGTGCAGGAAACCACCTTTGCACTTGTATTAGTGTGGAAAAACCACTTTTCGCACTTGTGTTAGTGTTGAAAAACCACTTTTTGCACTTGTGTTAGTGTTGAAAAACCACATTTCGCACTTGTGTTGGTGTTGAAAAACCACTTTTCGCACTTGTGTTGGTGCAGGAAACCACTTTTGCACTTGTATTAGTGTGGAAAAAACACATTTCGCACTTGTGTTAGTGTTGAAAAACCACTTTTCGCACTTGTGTTAGTGTTGAAAAACCACTTTTCGCACTTGTGTTGGTGCAGGAAACCACTTTTGCACTTGTATTAGTGTGGAAAAAACACTTTTTGCACTTGTATTAGTGTGGAAAAACACTTTTTGCACTTGTGATAGTGTTGAAAAACCACTTTTCGCACTTGTGTTAGTGTTGAAAAACCACTTTTCGCACTTGTGTTGGTGCAGGAAACCACTTTTGCACTTGTATTAGTGTGGAAAAAACACTTTTTGCACTTGTGATAGTGTTGAAAACCCACTTTTCGCACTTGTGTTAGTGTTGAAAATCCACTTTTCGCACTTGTGTTGGTGCAGGAAACCACTTTTGCACTTGTATTAGTGTGGAAAAACCACTTTTCGCACTTGTGTTAGTGTTGAAAAACCACTTTTCGCACTTGTGTTAGTGTTGAAAAACCACTTTTCGCACTTGTGTTAGTGTTGAAAAACCACTTTTCGCACTTGTGTTAGTGAAGGAAACCACTTTTCGCACTTGTGTTAGTGTTGAAAACCCACTTTTCGCACTTGTGTTAGTGTTGAAAATCCACTTTTCGCACTTGTGTTGGTGCAGGAAACCACTTTTGCACTTGTATTAGTGTGGAAAAAACACTTTTTGCACTTGTGTTAGTGTTGAAAATCCACTTTTCCCACTTGTGTTGGTGCAGGAATCCACTTTTGCACTTGTATTAGTGTGGAAAAAGCACTTTTTGCACTTGTGATATTGTTGAAAAACCACTTTTCGCACTTGTGTTAGTGTTGAAAAACCACTTTTCGCACTTGTGTTGGTGCAGGAAATCACTTTTGCACTTGTATTAGTGTGGAAAAACCACTTTTCGCACTTGTGTTAGTGTTGAAAAACCACTTTTCGCACTTGTGTTGGTGCAGGAAACCACTTTTGCACTTGTATTAGTGTGGAAAAAACACTTTTCGCACTTGTGTTAGTGTTGAAAAACCACTTTTCGCACTTGTGTTAGTTTTGAAAAACCACTTTTCGCACTTGTGTTGGTGCAGGAAACAACTTTTGCACTTGTATTAGTGTGGAAAAAACACTTTTTGCACTTGTGATAGTGTTGAAAACCCACTTTTCGCACTTGTGTTAGTGTTGAAAATCCACTTTTCGCACTTGTGTTGGTGCAGGAAACCACTTTTGCACTTGTATTAGTGTGGAAAAAACACTTTTCGCACTTGTGTTAGTGTTGAAATACCACTTTTCGCACTTGCGTTAGTGTTGAAAAACCACATTTCGCACTTGTGTTGGTGTTGAAAAACCACTTTTCGCACTTGTGTTGGTGCAGGAAACCACTTTTGCACTTGTATTAGTGTGGAAAAAATACATTTCGCACTTGTGTTAGTGTTGAAAAACCACTTTTCGCACTTGTGTTAGTGTTGAAAAACCACTTTTCGCACTTGTGTTGGTGCAGGAAACCACTTTTGCACTTGTATTAGTGTGGAAAAAACACTTTTTGCACTTGTATTAGTGTGGAAAAACACTTTTTGCACTTGTGATAGTGTTGAAAAACCACTTTTCGCACTTGTGTTAGTGTTGAAAAACCACTTTTCGCACTTGTGTTGGTGCAGGAAACCACTTTTGCACTTGTATTAGTGTGGAAAAAACACTTTTTGCACTTGTGATAGTGTTGAAAACCCACTTTTCGCACTTGTGTTAGTGTTGAAAATCCACTTTTCGCACTTGTGTTGGTGCAGGAAACCACTTTTGCACTTGTATTAGTGTGGAAAAACCACTTTTCGCACTTGTGTTAGTGTTGAAAAACCACTTTTCGCACTTGTGTTAGTGTTGAAAAACCACTTTTCGCACTTGTGTTAGTGTTGAAAAACCACTTTTCGCACTTGTGTTAGTGAAGGAAACCACTTTTCGCACTTGTGTTAGTGTTGAAAACCCACTTTTCGCACTTGTGTTAGTGTTGAAAATCCACTTTTCACACTTGTGTTGGTGCAGGAAACCACTTTTGCACTTGTATTAGTGTGGAAAAAACACTTTTTGCACTTGTGTTAGTGTTGAAAACCCACTTTTCGCACTTGTGTTAGTGTTGAAAATCCACTTTTCGCACTTGTGTTGGTGCAGGAAATCACTTTTGCACTTGTATTAGTGTGGAAAAACCACTTTTCGCACTTGTGTTAGTGTTGAAAAACCACTTTTCGCACTTGTGTTGGTGCAGGAAACCACTTTTGCACTTGTATTGGTGTGGAAAAAACACTTTTCGCACTTGTGTTAGTGTTGAAAAACCACTTTTCGCACTTGTGTTAGTTTTGAAAAACCACTTTTCGCACTTGTGTTGGTGCAGGAAACCACTTTTGCACTTGTATTAGTGTAGAAAAAACACTTTTTGCACTTGTGATAGTGTTGAAAACCCACTTTTCGCACTTGTGTTAGTGTTGAAAATCCACTTTTCACACTTGTGTTGGTGCAGGAAACCACTTTTGCACTTGTATTAGTGTGGAAAAAACACTTTTCGCACTTGTGTTAGTGTTGAAAAACCACTTTTCGCACTTGTGTTAGTGTTGAAAAACCACTTTTCGCACTTGTGTTAGTGTTGAAAACCCACTTTTCGCACTTGTGTTAGTGTTGAAAACCCACTTTTCGCACTTGTGTTAGTGTTGAAAACCCACTTTTCGCACTTGTGTTAGTGTGGAAAATCCACTTTTCGCACTTGTGTTGGTGCAGGAAACCACTTTTGCACTTGTATTAGTGTGGAAAAACCACTTTTCGCACTTGTGTTAGTGTTGAAAAACCACTTTTCGCACTTGTGTTGGTGCAGGAAACCACTTTTGCACTTGTATTAGTGTGGAAAAAACACTTTTCGCACTTGTGTTAGTGTTGAAAAACCACTTTTCGCACTTGTGTTAGTGTTGAAAAACCACTTTTCGCACTTGTGTTGGTGCAGGAAACCACTTTTGCACCTGTATTAGTGTGGAAAAAACACTTTTCGCACTTGTGTTAGTGTTGAAAAACCACTTTTCGCACTTGTGTTAGTGTTGAAAAACCACTTTTCGCACTTGTGTTAGTGTTGAAAAACCACTTTTCGCACTTGTGTTAGTGTTGAAAAACCACTTTTCGCACTTGTGTTGGTGCAGGAGACCACTTTTACACTTGTATTAGTGTGGAAAAAACACATTTCGCACTTGTGTTAGTGTTGAAAAACCACTTTTCGCACTTGTGTTAGTGTTGAAAAACCACTTTTCGCACTTGTGTTGGTGCAGGAAACCACTTTTGCACTTGTATTAGTGTGGAAAAACCACTTTTCGCACTTCTGTTAGTGTTGAAAAACCACTTTTCACACTTGTGTTAGTGTTGAAAAACCACTTTTCGCACTCGTGTTAGTGTTGAAAAACCACTTTTCGCACTTGTGTTGGTGCAGGAAACCACTTTTGCACTTGTGTTAGTGTTGAAAACCCACTTTTCGCACTTGTGTTAGTGTTGAAAATCCACTTTTCGCACTTGTGTTGGTGCAGGAAACCACTTTTGCACTTGTATTAGTGTGGAAAAAACACTTTTTGCACTTGTGTTAGTGTTGAAAACCCACTTTTCGCACTTGTGTTAGTGTTGAAAATCCACTTTTCGCACTTGTGTTGGTGCAGGAAATCACTTTTGCACTTGTATTAGTGTGGAAAAACCACTTTTCGCACTTGGGTTAGTGTTGAAAAACCACTTTTCGCACTTGTGTTGGTGCAGGAAACCACTTTTGCACTTGTATTAGTGTGGAAAAAACACTTTTCGCACTTGTGTTAGTGTTGAAAAACCACTTTTCGCACTTGTGTTAGTTTTGAAAAACCACTTTTCGCACTTGTGTTGGTGCAGGAAACCACTTTTGCACTTGTATTAGTGTGGAAAAAACACTTTTTGCACTTGTGATAGTGTTGAAAACCCACTTTTCGCACTTGTGTTAGTGTTGAAAATCCACTTTTCGCACTTGTGTTGGTGCAGGAAACCACTTTTGCACTTGTATTAGTGTGGAAAAAACACTTTTCGCACTTGTGTTAGTGTTGAAAAACCACTTTTCGCACTTGTGTTAGTGTTGAAAAACCACTTTTCGCACTTGTGTTAGTGTTGAAAACCCACTTTTCGCACTTGTGTTAGTGTTGAAAACCCACTTTTCGCACTTGTGTTAGTGTTGAAAATCCACTTTTCGCACTTGTGTTGGTGCAGGAAACCACTTTTGCACTTGTATTAGTGTGGAAAAACCACTTTTCGCACTTGTGTTAGTGTTGAAAGCCCACTTTTCGCACTTGTGTTAGTGTTGAAATCCACTTTTCGCACTTGTGTTGGTGCAGGAAACCACCTTTGCACTTGTATTAGTGTGGAAAAACCACTTTTCGCACTTGTGTTAGTGTTGAAAAACCACTTTTTGCACTTGTGTTAGTGTTGAAAAACCACATTTCGCACTTGTGTTGGTGTTGAAAAACCACTTTTCGCACTTGTGTTGGTGCAGGAAACCACTTTTGCACTTGTATTAGTGTGGAAAAAACACATTTCGCACTTGTGTTAGTGTTGAAAAACCACTTTTCGCACTTGTGTTAGTGTTGAAAAACCACTTTTTGCACTTGTGTTGGTGCAGGAAACCACTTTTGCACTTGTATTAGTGTGGAAAAAACACTTTTTGCACTTGTATTAGTGTGGAAAAACACTTTTTGCACTTGTGATAGTGTTGAAAAACCACTTTTCGCACTTGTGTTAGTGTTGAAAAACCACTTTTCGCACTTGTGTTGGTGCAGGAAACCACTTTTGCACTTGTATTAGTGTGGAAAAAACACTTTTTGCACTTGTGATAGTGTTGAAAACCCACTTTTCGCACTTGTGTTAGTGTTGAAAATCCACTTTTCGCACTTGTGTTGGTGCAGGAAACCACTTTTGCACTTGTATTAGTGTGGAAAAACCACTTTTCGCACTTGTGTTAGTGTTGAAAAACCACTTTTCGCACTTGTGTTAGTGTTGAAAAACCACTTTTCGCACTTGTGTTAGTGTTGAAAAACCACTTTTCGCACTTGTGTTAGTGAAGGAAACCACTTTTCGCACTTGTGTTAGTGTTGAAAACCCACTTTTCGCACTTGTGTTAGTGTTGAAAATCCACTTTTCGCACTTGTGTTGGTGCAGGAAACCACTTTTGCACTTGTATTAGTGTGGAAAAAACACTTTTTGCACTTGTGTTAGTGTTGAAAATCCACTTTTCCCACTTGTGTTGGTGCAGGAATCCACTTTTGCACTTGTATTAGTGTGGAAAAAGCACTTTTTGCACTTGTGATATTGTTGAAAAACCACTTTTCGCACTTGTGTTAGTGTTGAAAAACCACTTTTCGCACTTGTGTTGGTGCAGGAAATCACTTTTGCACTTGTATTAGTGTGGAAAAACCACTTTTCGCACTTGTGTTAGTGTTGAAAAACCACTTTTCGCACTTGTGTTGGTGCAGGAAACCACTTTTGCACTTGTATTAGTGTGGAAAAAACACTTTTCGCACTTGTGTTAGTGTTGAAAAACCACTTTTCGCACTTGTGTTAGTTTTGAAAAACCACTTTTCGCACTTGTGTTGGTGCAGGAAACCACTTTTGCACTTCTATTAGTGTGGAAAAAACACTTTTTGCACTTGTGATAGTGTTGAAAACCCACTTTTCGCACTTGTGTTAGTGTTGAAAATCCACTTTTCGCACTTGTGTTGGTGCAGGAAACCACTTTTGCACTTGTATTAGTGTGGAAAAAACACTTTTCGCACTTGTGTTAGTGTTGAAAAACCACTTTTCGCACTTGCGTTAGTGTTGAAAAACCACATTTCGCACTTGTGTTGGTGTTGAAAAACCACTTTTCGCACTTGTGTTGGTGCAGGAAACCACTTTTGCACTTGTATTAGTGTGGAAAAAACACATTTCGCACTTGTGTTAGTGTTGAAAAACCACTTTTCGCACTTGTGTTAGTGTTGAAAAACCACTTTTCGCACTTGTGTTGGTGCAGGAAACCACTTTTGCACTTGTATTAGTGTGGAAAAAACACTTTTTCCACTTGTATTAGTGTGGAAAAACACTTTTTGCACTTGTGATAGTGTTGAAAAACCACTTTTCGCACTTGTGTTAGTGTTGAAAAACCACTTTTCGCACTTGTGTTGGTGCAGGAAACCACTTTTGCACTTGTATTAGTGTGGAAAAAACACTTTTTGCACTTGTGATAGTGTTGAAAACCCACTTTTCGCACTTGTGTTAGTGTTGAAAATCCACTTTTCGCACTTGTGTTGGTGCAGGAAACCACTTTTGCACTTGTATTAGTGTGGAAAAACCACTTTTCGCACTTGTGTTAGTGTTGAAAAACCACTTTTCGCACTTGTGTTAGTGTTGAAAAACCACTTTTCGCACTTGTGTTAGTGTTGAAAAACCACTTTTCGCACTTGTGTTAGTGAAGGAAACCACTTTTCGCACTTGTGTTAGTGTTGAAAACCCACTTTTCGCACTTGTGTTAGTGTTGAAAATCCACTTTTCGCACTTGTGTTGGTGCAGGAAACCACTTTTGCACTTGTATTAGTGTGGAAAAAACACTTTTTGCACTTGTGTTAGTGTTGAAAACCCACTTTTCGCACTTGTGTTAGTGTTGAAAATCCACTTTTCGCACTTGTGTTGGTGCAGGAAATCACTTTTGCACTTGTATTAGTGTGGAAAAACCACTTTTCGCACTTGTGTTAGTGTTGAAAAACCACTTTTCGCACTTGTGTTGGTGCAGGAAACCACTTTTGCACTTGTATTGGTGTGGAAAAAACACTTTTCGCACTTGTGTTAGTGTTGAAAAACCACTTTTCGCACTTGTGTTAGTTTTGAAAAACCACTTTTCGCACTTGTGTTGGTGCAGGAAACCACTTTTGCACTTGTATTAGTGTGGAAAAAACACTTTTTGCACTTGTGATAGTGTTGAAAACCCACTTTTCGCACTTGTGTTAGTGTTGAAAATCCACTTTTCACACTTGTGTTGGTGCAGGAAACCACTTTTGCACTTGTATTAGTGTGGAAAAAACACTTTTCGCACTTGTGTTAGTGTTGAAAAACCACTTTTCGCACTTGTGTTAGTGTTGAAAAACCACTTTTCGCACTTGTGTTAGTGTTGAAAACCCACTTTTCGCACTTGTGTTAGTGTTGAAAACCCACTTTTCGCACTTGTGTTAGTGTTGAAAACCCACTTTTCGCACTTGTGTTAGTGTGGAAAATCCACTTTTCGCACTTGTGTTGGTGCAGGAAACCACTTTTGCACTTGTATTAGTGTGGAAAAACCACTTTTCGCACTTGTGTTAGTGTTGAAAAACCACTTTTCGCACTTGTGTTGGTGCAGGAAACCACTTTTGCACTTGTATTAGTGTGGAAAAAACACTTTTCGCACTTGTGTTAGTGTTGAAAAACCACTTTTCGCACTTGTGTTATTGTTGAAAAACCACTTTTCGCACTTGTGTTGGTGCAGGAAACCACTTTTGCACTTGTATTAGTGTGGAAAAAACACTTTTCGCACTTGTGTTAGTGTTGAAAAACCACTTTTCGCACTTGTGTTAGTGTTGAAAAACCACTTTTAGCACTTGTGTTAGTGTTGAAAAACCACTTTTCGCACTTGTGTTGGTGCAGGAGACCACTTTTACACTTGTATTAGTGTGGAAAAAACACATTTCGCACTTGTGTTAGTGTTGAAAAACCACTTTTCGCACTTGTGTTAGTGTTGAAAAACCACTTTTCGCACTTGTGTTGGTGCAGGAAACCACTTTTGCACTTGTATTAGTGTGGAAAAACCACTTTTCGCACTTCTGTTAGTGTTGAAAAACCACTTTTCACACTTGTGTTAGTGTTGAAAAACCACTTTTCGCACTCGTGTTAGTGTTGAAAAACCACTTTTCGCACTTGTGTTGGTGCAGGAAACCACTTTTGCACTTGTGTTAGTGTTGAAAACCCACTTTTCGCACTTGTGTTAGTGTTGAAAATCCACTTTTCGCACTTGTGTTGGTGCAGGAAACCACTTTTGCACTTGTATTAGTGTGGAAAAAACACTTTTTGCACTTGTGTTAGTGTTGAAAACCCACTTTTCGCACTTGTGTTAGTGTTGAAAATCCACTTTTCGCACTTGTGTTGGTGCAGGAAATCACTTTTGCACTTGTATTAGTGTGGAAAAACCACTTTTCGCACTTGGGTTAGTGTTGAAAAACCACTTTTCGCACTTGTGTTGGTGCAGGAAACCACTTTTGCACTTGTATTAGTGTGGAAAAAACACTTTTCGCACTTGTGTTAGTGTTGAAAAACCACTTTTCGCACTTGTGTTAGTTTTGAAAAACCACTTTTCGCACTTGTGTTGGTGCAGGAAACCACTTTTGCACTTGTATTAGTGTGGAAAAAACACTTTTTGCACTTGTGATAGTGTTGAAAACCCACTTTTCGCACTTGTGTTAGTGTTGAAAATCCACTTTTCGCACTTGTGTTGGTGCAGGAAACCACTTTTGCACTTGTATTAGTGTGGAAAAAACACTTTTCGCACTTGTGTTAGTGTTGAAAAACCACTTTTCGCACTTGTGTTAGTGTTGAAAAACCACTTTTCGCACTTGTGTTAGTGTTGAAAACCCACTTTTCGCACTTGTGTTAGTGTTGAAAACCCACTTTTCGCACTTGTGTTAGTGTTGAAAATCCACTTTTCGCACTTGTGTTGGTGCAGGAAACCACTTTTGCACTTGTATTAGTGTGGAAAAACCACTTTTCGCACTTGTGTTAGTGTTGAAAAACCACTTTTCGCACTTGTGTTAGTGTTGAAAAACCACTTTTCGCACTTGTGTTAGTGTTGAAAAACCACTTTTCGCACTTGTGTTGGTGCAGGAAACCACTTTTGCACTTGTATTAGTGTGGAAAAAACACTTTTCGCACTTGTGTTAGTTTTGAAAAACCACTTTTCGCACTTGTGTTAGTGTTGAAAAACCACTTTTCGCACTTGTGTTGGTGCAGGAAACCACTTTTGCACTTGTATTAGTGTGGAAAAAACACTTTTTGCACTTGTGATAGTGTTGAAAACCCACTTTTCGCACTTGTGTTGGTGCAGGAAATCACTTTTGCACTTGTATTAGTGTGGAAAAACCACTTTTCGCACTTGTGTTAGTGTTGAAAAACCACTTTTCGCACTTGTGTTGGTGCAGGAAACCACTTTTGCACTTGTATTAGTGTGGAAAAAACACTTTTCGCACTTGTGTTAGTGTTGAAAAACCACTTTTCGCACTTGTGTTAGTTTTGAAAAACCACTTTTCGCACTTGTGTTGGTGCAGGAAACCACTTTTGCACTTGTATGAGTGTGGAAAAAACACTTTTTGTACTTGTGATAGTGTTGAAAACCCACTTTTCGCACTTGTGTTAGTGTTGAAAATCCACTTTTCGCACTTGTGTTGGTGCAGGAAACCACTTTTGCACTTGTATTAGTGTGGAAAAAACACTTTTCGCACTTGTGTTAGTGTTGAAAAACCACTTTTCGCACTTGCGTTAGTGTTGAAAAACCACATTTCGCACTTGTGTTGGTGTTGAAAAACCACTTTTCGCACTTGTGTTGGTGCAGGAAACCACTTTTGCACTTGTATTAGTGTGGAAAAAACACATTTCGCACTTGTGTTAGTGTTGAAAAACCACTTTTCGCACTTGTGTTAGTGTTGAAAAACCACTTTTCGCACTTGTGTTGGTGCAGGAAACCACTTTTGCACTTGTATTAGTGTGGAAAAAACACTTTTTGCACTTGTATTAGTGTGGAAAAACACTTTTTGCACTTGTGATAGTGTTGAAAAACCACTTTTCGCACTTGTGTTAGTGTTGAAAAACCACTTTTCGCACTTGTGTTGGTGCAGGAAACCACTTTTGCACTTGTATTAGTGTGGAAAAAACACTTTTTGCACTTGTGATAGTGTTGAAAACCCACTTTTCGCACTTGTGTTAGTGTTGAAAATCCACTTTTCGCACTTGTTTTGGTGCAGGAAACCACTTTTGCACTTGTATTAGTGTGGAAAAACCACTTTTCGCACTTGTGTTAGTGTTGAAAAACCACTTTTCGCACTTGTGTTAGTGTTGAAAAACCACTTTTCGCACTTGTGTTAGTGTTGAAAAACCACTTTTCGCACTTGTGTTAGTGAAGGAAACCACTTTTCGCACTTGTGTTAGTGTTGAAAACCCACTTTTCGCACTTGTGTTAGTGTTGAAAATCCACTTTTCGCACTTGTGTTGGTGCAGGAAACCACTTTTGCACTTGTATTAGTGTGGAAAAAACACTTTTTGCACTTGTGTTAGTGTTGAAAACCCACTTTTCGCACTTGTGTTAGTGTTGAAAATCCACTTTTCGCACTTGTGTTGGTGCAGGAAATCACTTTTGCACTTGTATTAGTGTGGAAAAACCACTTTTCGCACTTGTGTTAGTGTTGAAAAACCACTTTTCGCAATTGTGTTGGTGCAGGAAACCACTTTTGCACTTGTATTAGTGTGGAAAAAACACTTTTCGCACTTGTGTTAGTGTTGAAAAACCACTTTTCGCACTTGTGTTAGTTTTGAAAAACCACTTTTCGCACTTGTGTTGGTGCAGGAAACCACTTTTGCACTTGTATTAGTGTGGAAAAAACACTTTTCGCACTTGTGTTAGTGTTGAAAAACCACTTTTCGCACTTGTGTTAGTGTTGAAAAACCACTTTTCGCACTTGTGTTAGTGTTGAAAACCCACTTTTCGCACTTGTGTTAGTGTTGAAAACCCACTTTTCGCACTTGTGTTAGTGTTGAAAACCCACTTTTCGCACTTGTGTTAGTGTGGAAAATCCACTTTTCGCACTTGTGTTGGTGCAGGAAACCACTTTTGCACTTGTATTAGTGTGGAAAAACCACTTTTCGCACTTGTGTTAGTGTTGAAAACCACTTTTCGCACTTGTGTTGGTGCAGGAAACCACTTTTGCACTTGTATTAGTGTGGAAAAAACACTTTTCGCACTTGTGTTAGTGTTGAAAAACCACTTTTCGCACTTGTGTTAGTGTTGAAAAACCACTTTTCGCACTTGTGTTGGTGCAGGAAACCACTTTTGCACTTGTATTAGTGTGGAAAAAACACTTTTCGCACTTGTGTTAGTGTTGAAAAACCACTTTTCGCACTTGTGTTAGTGTTGAAAAACCACTTTTCGCACTTGTGTTAGTGTTGAAAAACCACTTTTCGCACTTGTGTTGGTGCAGGAGACCACTTTTACACTTGTATTAGTGTGGAAAAAACACATTTCGCACTTGTGTTAGTGTTGAAAAACCACTTTTCGCACTTGTGTTAGTGTTGAAAAACCACTTTTCGCACTTGTGTTGGTGCAGGAAACCACTTTTGCACTTGTATTAGTGTGGAAAAAACACTTTTCGCACTTCTGTTAGTGTTGAAAAACCACTTTTCACACTTGTGTTAGTGTTGAAAAACCACTTTTCGCACTCGTGTTAGTGTTGAAAAACCACTTTTCGCACTTGTGTTGGTGCAGGAAACCACTTTTGCACTTGTGTTAGTGTTGAAAACCCACTTTTCGCACTTGTGTTAGTGTTGAAAATCCACTTTTCGCACTTGTGTTGGTGCAGGAAACCACTTTTGCACTTGTATTAGTGTGGAAAAAACTCTTTTTGCACTTGTGTTAGTGTTGAAAACCCACTTTTCGCACTTGTGTTAGTGTTGAAAATCCACTTTTCGCACTTGTGTTGGTGCAGGAAATCACTTTTGCACTTGTATTAGTGTGGAAAAACCACTTTTCGCACTTGGGTTAGTGTTGAAAAACCACTTTTCGCACTTGTGTTGGTGCAGGAAACCACTTTTGCACTTGTATTAGTGTGGAAAAAACACTTTTCGTACTTGTGTTAGTGTTGAAAAACCACTTTTCGCACTTGTGTTAGTTTTGAAAAACCACTTTTCGCACTTGTGTTGGTGCAGGAAACCACTTTTGCACTTGTATTAGTGTGGAAAAAACACTTTTTGCACTTGTGATAGTGTTGAAAACCCACTTTTCGCACTTGTGTTAGTGTTGAAAATCCACTTTTCGCACTTGTGTTGGTGCAGGAAACCACTTTTGCACTTGTATTAGTGTGGAAAAAACACTTTTCGCACTTGTGTTAGTGTTGAAAAACCACTTTTCGCACTTGTGTTAGTGTTGAAAAACCACTTTTCGCACTTGTGTTAGTGTTGAAAACCCACTTTTCGCACTTGTGTTAGTGTTGAAAACCCACTTTTCGCACTTGTGTTAGTGTTGAAAATCCACTTTTCGCACTTGTGTTGGTGCAGGAAACCACTTTTGCACTTGTATTAGTGTGGAAAAACCACTTTTCGCACTTGTGTTAGTGTTGAAAAACCACTTTTCGCACTTGTGTTAGTGTTGAAAAACCACTTTTCGCACTTGTGTTAGTGTTGAAAAACCACTTTTCGCACTTGTGTTGGTGCAGGAAACCACTTTTGCACTTGTATTAGTGTGGAAAAAACACTTTTCGCACTTGTGTTAGTGTTGAAAAACCACTTTTCGCACTTGTGTTAGTGTTGAAAAACCACTTTTCGCACTTGTGTTGGTGCAGGAAACCACTTTTGCACTTGTATTAGTGTGGAAAAAACACTTTTCGCACTTGTGTTAGTGTTGAAAAACCACTTTTCGCACTTGTGTTAGTGTTGAAAAACCACTTTTCGCACTTGTGTTAGTGTTGAAAAACCACTTTTCGCACTTGTGTTGGTGCAGGAGACCACTTTTGCACTTGTATTAGTGTGGAAAAAACACATTTCGCACTTGTGTTAGTGTTGAAAAACCACTTTTCGCACTTGTGTTAGTGTTGAAAAACCACTTTTCGCACTTGTGTTGGTGCAGGAAACCACTTTTGCACTTGTATTAGTGTGGAAAAACCACTTTTCGCACTTTTGTTAGTGTTGAAAAACCACTTTTCGCACTTGTGTTAGTGTTGAAAAACCACTTTTCGCACTCGTGTTAGTGTTGAAAAACCACTTTTCGCACTTGTGTTGGTGCAGGAAACCACTTTTGCACTTGTATTAGTGTGGAAAAAACACTTTTCGCACTTGTGTTAGTGTTGAAAAACCACTTTTCGCACTTGTGTTAGTGTTGAAAAACCACTTTTCGCACTTGTGTTAGTGTTGAAAACCCACTTTTCGCACTTGTGTTAGTGTTGAAAACCCACTTTTCGCACTTGTGTTAGTGTTGAAAACCCACTTTTCGCACTTGTGTTAGTGTGGAAAATCCACTTTTCGCACTTGTGTTGGTGCAGGAAACCACTTTTGCACTTGTATTAGTGTGGAAAAACCACTTTTCGCACTTGTGTTAGTGTTGAAAAACCACTTTTCGCACTTGTGTTGGTGCAGGAAACCACTTTTGCACTTGTATTAGTGTGGAAAAAACACTTTTCGCACTTGTGTTAGTGTTGAAAAACCACTTTTCGCACTTGTGTTAGTGTTGAAAAACCACTTTTCGCACTTGTGTTGGTGCAGGAAACCACTTTTGCACTTGTATTAGTGTGGAAAAAACACTTTTCGCACTTGTGTTAGTGTTGAAAAACCACTTTTCGCACTTGTGTTAGTGTTGAAAAACCACTTTTCGCACTTGTGTTAGTGTTGAAAAACCACTTTTCGCACTTGTGTTGGTGCAGGAGACCACTTTTACACTTGTATTAGTGTGGAAAAAACACATTTCGCACTTGTGTTAGTGTTGAAAAACCACTTTTCGCACTTGTGTTAGTGTTGAAAAACCACTTTTCGCACTTGTGTTGGTGCAGGAAACCACTTTTGCACTTGTATTAGTGTGGAAAAAACACTTTTCGCACTTCTGTTAGTGTTGAAAAACCACTTTTCACACTTGTGTTAGTGTTGAAAAACCACTTTTCGCACTCGTGTTAGTGTTGAAAAACCACTTTTCGCACTTGTGTTGGTGCAGGAAACCACTTTTGCACTTGTGTTAGTGTTGAAAACCCACTTTTCGCACTTGTGTTAGTGTTGAAAATCCACTTTTCGCACTTGTGTTGGTGCAGGAAACCACTTTTGCACTTGTATTAGTGTGGAAAAAACACTTTTCGCACTTGTGTTAGTGTTGAAAAACCACTTTTCGCACTTGTGTTAGTGTTGAAAAACCACTTTTCGCACTTGTGTTAGTGTTGAAAAACCACTTTTCGCACTTGTGTTGGTGCAGGAGACCACTTTTACACTTGTATTAGTGTGGAAAAAACACATTTCGCACTTGTGTTAGTGTTGAAAAACCACTTTTCGCACTTGTGTTAGTGTTGAAAAACCACTTTTCGCACTTGTGTTGGTGCAGGAAACCACTTTTGCACTTGTATTAGTGTGGAAAAAACACTTTTCGCACTTCTGTTAGTGTTGAAAAACCACTTTTCACACTTGTGTTAGTGTTGAAAAACCACTTTTCGCACTCGTGTTAGTGTTGAAAAACCACTTTTCGCACTTGTGTTGGTGCAGGAAACCACTTTTGCACTTGTGTTAGTGTTGAAAACCCACTTTTCGCACTTGTGTTAGTGTTGAAAATCCACTTTTCGCACTTGTGTTGGTGCAGGAAACCACTTTTGCACTTGTATTAGTGTGGAAAAAACTCTTTTTGCACTTGTGTTAGTGTTGAAAACCCACTTTTCGCACTTGTGTTAGTGTTGAAAATCCACTTTTCGCACTTGTGTTGGTGCAGGAAATCACTTTTGCACTTGTATTAGTGTGGAAAAACCACTTTTCGCACTTGGGTTAGTGTTGAAAAACCACTTTTCGCACTTGTGTTGGTGCAGGAAACCACTTTTGCACTTGTATTAGTGTGGAAAAAACACTTTTCGTACTTGTGTTAGTGTTGAAAAACCACTTTTCGCACTTGTGTTAGTTTTGAAAAACCACTTTTCGCACTTGTGTTGGTGCAGGAAACCACTTTTGCACTTGTATTAGTGTGGAAAAAACACTTTTTGCACTTGTGATAGTGTTGAAAACCCACTTTTCGCACTTGTGTTAGTGTTGAAAATCCACTTTTCGCACTTGTGTTGGTGCAGGAAACCACTTTTGCACTTGTATTAGTGTGGAAAAAACACTTTTCGCACTTGTGTTAGTGTTGAAAAACCACTTTTCGCACTTGTGTTAGTGTTGAAAAACCACTTTTCGCACTTGTGTTAGTGTTGAAAACCCACTTTTCGCACTTGTGTTAGTGTTGAAAACCCACTTTTCGCACTTGTGTTAGTGTTGAAAATCCACTTTTCGCACTTGTGTTGGTGCAGGAAACCACTTTTGCACTTGTATTAGTGTGGAAAAACCACTTTTCGCACTTGTGTTAGTGTTGAAAAACCACTTTTCGCACTTGTGTTAGTGTTGAAAAACCACTTTTCGCACTTGTGTTAGTGTTGAAAAACCACTTTTCGCACTTGTGTTGGTGCAGGAAACCACTTTTGCACTTGTATTAGTGTGGAAAAAACACTTTTCGCACTTGTGTTAGTGTTGAAAAACCACTTTTCGCACTTGTGTTAGTGTTGAAAAACCACTTTTCGCACTTGTGTTGGTGCAGGAAACCACTTTTGCACTTGTATTAGTGTGGAAAAAACACTTTTCGCACTTGTGTTAGTGTTGAAAAACCACTTTTCGCACTTGTGTTAGTGTTGAAAAACCACTTTTCGCACTTGTGTTAGTGTTGAAAAACCACTTTTCGCACTTGTGTTGGTGCAGGAGACCACTTTTGCACTTGTATTAGTGTGGAAAAAACACATTTCGCACTTGTGTTAGTGTTGAAAAACCACTTTTCGCACTTGTGTTAGTGTTGAAAAACCACTTTTCGCACTTGTGTTGGTGCAGGAAACCACTTTTGCACTTGTATTAGTGTGGAAAAACCACTTTTCGCACTTTTGTTAGTGTTGAAAAACCACTTTTCGCACTTGTGTTAGTGTTGAAAAACCACTTTTCGCACTCGTGTTAGTGTTGAAAAACCACTTTTCGCACTTGTGTTGGTGCAGGAAACCACTTTTGCACTTGTATTAGTGTGGAAAAAACACTTTTCGCACTTGTGTTAGTGTTGAAAAACCACTTTTCGCACTTGTGTTAGTGTTGAAAAACCACTTTTCGCACTTGTGTTAGTGTTGAAAACCCACTTTTCGCACTTGTGTTAGTGTTGAAAACCCACTTTTCGCACTTGTGTTAGTGTTGAAAACCCACTTTTCGCACTTGTGTTAGTGTGGAAAATCCACTTTTCGCACTTGTGTTGGTGCAGGAAACCACTTTTGCACTTGTATTAGTGTGGAAAAACCACTTTTCGCACTTGTGTTAGTGTTGAAAAACCACTTTTCGCACTTGTGTTGGTGCAGGAAACCACTTTTGCACTTGTATTAGTGTGGAAAAAACACTTTTCGCACTTGTGTTAGTGTTGAAAAACCACTTTTCGCACTTGTGTTAGTGTTGAAAAACCACTTTTCGCACTTGTGTTGGTGCAGGAAACCACTTTTGCACTTGTATTAGTGTGGAAAAAACACTTTTCGCACTTGTGTTAGTGTTGAAAAACCACTTTTCGCACTTGTGTTAGTGTTGAAAAACCACTTTTCGCACTTGTGTTAGTGTTGAAAAACCACTTTTCGCACTTGTGTTGGTGCAGGAGACCACTTTTACACTTGTATTAGTGTGGAAAAAACACATTTCGCACTTGTGTTAGTGTTGAAAAACCACTTTTCGCACTTGTGTTAGTGTTGAAAAACCACTTTTCGCACTTGTGTTGGTGCAGGAAACCACTTTTGCACTTGTATTAGTGTGGAAAAAACACTTTTCGCACTTCTGTTAGTGTTGAAAAACCACTTTTCACACTTGTGTTAGTGTTGAAAAACCACTTTTCGCACTCGTGTTAGTGTTGAAAAACCACTTTTCGCACTTGTGTTGGTGCAGGAAACCACTTTTGCACTTGTGTTAGTGTTGAAAACCCACTTTTCGCACTTGTGTTAGTGTTGAAAATCCACTTTTCGCACTTGTGTTGGTGCAGGAAACCACTTTTGCACTTGTATTAGTGTGGAAAAAACTCTTTTTGCACTTGTGTTAGTGTTGAAAACCCACTTTTCGCACTTGTGTTAGTGTTGAAAATCCACTTTTCGCACTTGTGTTGGTGCAGGAAATCACTTTTGCACTTGTATTAGTGTGGAAAAACCACTTTTCGCACTTGGGTTAGTGTTGAAAAACCACTTTTCGCACTTGTGTTGGTGCAGGAAACCACTTTTGCACTTGTATTAGTGTGGAAAAAACACTTTTCGTACTTGTGTTAGTGTTGAAAAACCACTTTTCGCACTTGTGTTAGTTTTGAAAAACCACTTTTCGCACTTGTGTTGGTGCAGGAAACCACTTTTGCACTTGTATTAGTGTGGAAAAAACACTTTTTGCACTTGTGATAGTGTTGAAAACCCACTTTTCGCACTTGTGTTAGTGTTGAAAATCCACTTTTCGCACTTGTGTTGGTGCAGGAAACCACTTTTGCACTTGTATTAGTGTGGAAAAAACACTTTTCGCACTTGTGTTAGTGTTGAAAAACCACTTTTCGCACTTGTGTTAGTGTTGAAAAACCACTTTTCGCACTTGTGTTAGTGTTGAAAACCCACTTTTCGCACTTGTGTTAGTGTTGAAAACCCACTTTTCGCACTTGTGTTAGTGTTGAAAATCCACTTTTCGCACTTGTGTTGGTGCAGGAAACCACTTTTGCACTTGTATTAGTGTGGAAAAACCACTTTTCGCACTTGTGTTAGTGTTGAAAAACCACTTTTCGCACTTGTGTTAGTGTTGAAAAACCACTTTTCGCACTTGTGTTAGTGTTGAAAAACCACTTTTCGCACTTGTGTTGGTGCAGGAAACCACTTTTGCACTTGTATTAGTGTGGAAAAAACACTTTTCGCACTTGTGTTAGTGTTGAAAAACCACTTTTCGCACTTGTGTTAGTGTTGAAAAACCACTTTTCGCACTTGTGTTGGTGCAGGAAACCACTTTTGCACTTGTATTAGTGTGGAAAAAACACTTTTCGCACTTGTGTTAGTGTTGAAAAACCACTTTTCGCACTTGTGTTAGTGTTGAAAAACCACTTTTCGCACTTGTGTTAGTGTTGAAAAACCACTTTTCGCACTTGTGTTGGTGCAGGAGACCACTTTTGCACTTGTATTAGTGTGGAAAAAACACATTTCGCACTTGTGTTAGTGTTGAAAAACCACTTTTCGCACTTGTGTTAGTGTTGAAAAACCACTTTTCGCACTTGTGTTGGTGCAGGAAACCACTTTTGCACTTGTATTAGTGTGGAAAAACCACTTTTCGCACTTTTGTTAGTGTTGAAAAACCACTTTTCGCACTTGTGTTAGTGTTGAAAAACCACTTTTCGCACTCGTGTTAGTGTTGAAAAACCACTTTTCGCACTTGTGTTGGTGCAGGAAACCACTTTTGCACTTGTATTAGTGTTAGAAAAAACACTTTTCGCACTTGTGTTAGTGTTGAAAAACCACTTTTTGCACTTGTGTTAGTGTTGAAAAACCACATTTCGCACTTGTGTTGGTGTTGAAAAACCACTTTTCGCACTTGTGTTGGTGCAGGAAACCACTTTTGCACTTGTATTAGTGTGGAAAAAACACATTTCGCACTTGTGTTAGTGTTGAAAATCCACTTTTCGCGCTTGTGTTGGTGCAGGAAACCACTTTTGCACTTGTATTAGTGTGGAAAAAACACTTTTCGCACTTGTGTTCGTGTTGAAAAACCACTTTTCGCACTTGTGTAAGTGTGAAAAACCACTTTTCGCACTTGTGTTAGTGTTGAAAGCCCACTTTTCGCACTTGTGTTAGTGTTGAAAATCCACTTTTCGCACTTGTTTTGGTGCAGGAAACCACCTTTGCACTTGTATTAGTGTGGAAAAACCACTTTTCGCACTTGTGTTAGTGTTGAAAAACCACTTTTTGCACTTGTGTTAGTGTTGAAAAACCACATTTCGCACTTGTGTTGGTGTTGAAAAACCACTTTTCGCACTTGTGTTGGTGCAGGAAACCACTTTTGCACTTGTATTAGTGTGGAAAAAACACATTTCGCACTTGTGTTAGTGTTGAAAAACCACTTTTCGCACTTGTGTTAGTGTTGAAAAACCACTTTTCGCACTTGTGTTGGTGCAGGAAACCACTTTTGCACTTGTATTAGTGTGGAAAAAACACTTTTTGCACTTGTATTAGTGTGGAAAAACACTTTTTGCACTTGTGATAGTGTTGAAAAACCACTTTTCGCACTTGTGTTAGTGTTGAAAAACCACTTTTCGCACTTGTGTTGGTGCAGGAAACCACTTTTGCACTTGTATTAGTGTGGAAAAAACACTTTTTGCACTTGTGATAGTGTTGAAAACCCACTTTTCGCACTTGTGTTAGTGTTGAAAATCCACTTTTCGCACTTGTGTTGGTGCAGGAAACCACTTTTGCACTTGTATTAGTGTGGAAAAACCACTTTTCGCACTTGTGTTAGTGTTGAAAAACCACTTTTCGCACTTGTGTTAGTGTTGAAAAACCACTTTTCGCACTTGTGTTAGTGTTGAAAAACCACTTTTCGCACTTGTGTTAGTGAAGGAAACCACTTTTCGCACTTGTGTTAGTGTTGAAAACCCACTTTTCGCACTTGTGTTAGTGTTGAAAATCCACTTTTCGCACTTGTGTTGATGCAGGAAACCACTTTTGCACTTGTATTAGTGTGGAAAAAACACTTTTTGCACTTGTGTTAGTGTTGAAAATCCACTTTTCCCACTTGTGTTGGTGCAGGAATCCACTTTTGCACTTGTATTAGTGTGGAAAAAGCACTTTTTGAACTTGTGATATTGTTGAAAAACCACTTTTCGCACTTGTGTTGGTGCAGGAAATCACTTTTGCACTTGTATTAGTGTGGAAAAACCACTTTTCGCACTTGTGTTAGTGTTGAAAAACCACTTTTCGCACTTGTGTTGGTGCAGGAAACCACTTTTGCACTTGTATTAGTGTGGAAAAAACACTTTTCGCACTTGTGTTAGTGTTGAAAAACCACTTTTCGCACTTGTGTTAGTTTTGAAAAACCACTTTTCGCACTTGTGTTGGTGCAGGAAACCACTTTTGCACTTGTATTAGTGTGGAAAAAACACTTTTTGCACTTGTGATAGTGTTGAAAACCCACTTTTCGCACTTGTGTTAGTGTTGAAAATCCACTTTTCGCACTTGTGTTGGTGCAGGAAACCACTTTTGCACTTGTATTAGTGTGGAAAAAACACTTTTCGCACTTGTGTTAGTGTTGAAAAACCACATTTCGCACTTGTGTTGGTGTTGAAAAACCACTTTTCGCACTTGTGTTGGTGCAGGAAACCACTTTTGCACTTGTATTAGTGTGGAAAAAACACATATGGCACTTGTGTTAGTGTTGAAAAAACACATTTCGCACTTGTGTTAGTGTTGAAAAACCACTTTTCGCACTTGTGTTAGTGTTGAAAAACCACTTTTCGCACTTGCGTTGGTGCAGGAAACCACTTTTGCACTTGTATTAGTGTGGAAAAAACACTTTTTGCACTTGTGTTGGTGCAGGAGACCACTTTTGCACTTGTATTAGTGTGGAAAAAACACATTTCGCACTTGTGTTAGTGTTGAAAAACCACTTTTCGCACTTGTGTTAGTTTTGAAAAACCACTTTTCGCACTTGTGTTAGTGTTGAAAAACCACTTTTCGCACTTGTGTTAGTGAAGGAAACCACTTTTCGCACTTGTGTTAGTGTTGAAAACCCACTTTTCGCACTTGTGTTAGTGTTGAAAATCCACTTTTCGCACTTGTGTTGGTGCAGGAAACCACTTTTGCACTTGTATTAGTGTGGAAAAAACACTTTTTGCACTTGTGTTAGTGTTGAAAATCCACTTTTCCCACTTGTGTTGGTGCAGGAATCCACTTTTGCACTTGTATTAGTGTGGAAAAAGCACTTTTTGCACTTGTGATATTGTTGAAAAACCACTTTTCGCACTTGTGTTAGTGTTGAAAAACCACTTTTCGCACTTGTGTTGGTGCAGGAAATCACTTTTGCACTTGTATTAGTGTGGAAAAACCACTTTTCGCACTTGTGTTAGTGTTGAAAAACCACTTTTCGCACTGGTGTTGGTGCAGGAAACCACTTTTGCACTTGTATTAGTGTGGAAAAAACACTTTTCGCACTTGTGTTAGTGTTGAAAAACCACTTTTCGCACTTGTGTTAGTTTTGAAAAACCACTTTTCGCACTTGTGTTGGTGCAGGAAACCACTTTTGCACTTGTATTAGTGTGGAAAAAACACTTCTTGCACTTGTGATAGTGTTGAAAACCCACTTTTCGCACTTGTGTTAGTGTTGAAAATCCACTTTTCGCACTTGTGTTGGTGCAGGAAACCACTTTTGCACTTGTATTAGTGTGGAAAAAACACTTTTCGCACTTGTGTTAGTGTTGAAAAACCACTTTTCGCACTTGCGTTAGTGTTGAAAAACCACATTTCGCACTTGTGTTGGTGTTGAAAAACCACTTTTCGCACTTGTGTTGGTGCAGGAAACCACTTTTGCACTTGTATTAGTGTGGAAAAAACACATTTCGCACTTGTGTTAGTGTTGAAAAACCACTTTTTGCACTTGTGTTAGTGTTGAAAAACCACTTTTCGCACTTGTGTTGGTGCAGGAAACCACTTTTGCACTTGTATTAGTGTGGAAAAAACACTTTTTGCACTTGTGATAGTGTTGAAAACCCACTTTTCGCACTTGTGTTAGTGTTGAAAATCCACTTTTCGCACTTGTGTTGGTGCAGGAAACCACTTTTGCACTTGTATTAGTGTGGAAAAACCACTTTTCGCACTTGTGTTAGTGTTGAAAAACCACTTTTCGCACTTGTGTTAGTGTTGAAAAACCACTTTTCGCACTTGTGATAGTGTTGAAAAACCACTTTTCGCACTTGTGTTAGTGAAGGAAACCACTTTTCGCACTTGTGTTAGTGTTGAAAACCCACTTTTCGCACTTGTGTTAGTGTTGAAAATCCACTTTTCGCACTTGTGTTGGTGCAGGAAACCTCTTTTGCACTTGTATTAGTGTGGAAAAAACACTTTTTGCACTTGTGTTAGTGTTGAAAATCCACTTTTCCCACTTGTGTTGGTGCAGGAATCCACTTTTGCACTTGTATTAGTGTGGAAAAAGCACTTTTTGCACTTGTGATATTGTTGAAAAACCACTTTTCGCACTTGTGTTAGTGTTGAAAAACCACTTTTCGCACTTGCGTTAGTGTTGAAAAACCACATTTCGCACTTGTGTTGGTGTTGAAAAACCACTTTTCGCACTTGTGTTGGTGCAGGAAACCACTTTTGCACTTGTATTAGTGTGGAAAAAACACATTTCGCACTTGTGTTAGTGTTGAAAAACCACTTTTCGCACTTGTGTTAGTGTTGAAAAACCACTTTTCGCATTTGTGTTGGTGCAGGAAACCACTTTTGCACTTGTATTAGTGTGGAAAAAACACTTTTCGCACTTGTGTTAGTGTTGAAAAACCACTTTTCGCACTTGTGTTAGTGTTGAAAAACCACTTTTCGCACTTGTGTTAATGTTGAAAAACCACTTTTCGCACTTGTGTTGGTGCAGGAAACCACTTTTGCACTTGTATTAGTGTGGAAAAACCACTTTTCGCACTTGTGTTAGTGTTGAAAAGCCACTTTTCGCACTTGTGTTAGTGTTGTAAAACCACTTTTCGCACTTGTGTTGGTGCAGGTAACCACTTTTCCACTTGTATTAGTGTGGAAAAACCACTTTTCGCACTTGTGTTAGTGTTGAAAAGCCACTTTTCGCACTTGTGTTAGTGTTGTAAAACCACTTTTCGCACTTGTGTTGGTGCAGGAAACCACTTTTGCACTTGTATTAGTGTGGAAAAACCACTTTTCGCACTTGTGTTAGTGTTGAAAAACCACTTTTCGCACTTGTGTTAGTGTTGAAAAACCACTTTTTGCACTTGTGTTAGTGTTGAAAAACCACTTTTCGCACTTGTGTTGGTGCAGGAAACCACTTTTGCACTTGTATTAGTGTGGAAAAACACTTTTCGCACTTGTGTTAATGTTGAAAAACCACTTTTCACACTTGTGTTAGTGTTGAAAAACCACTTTTTGCACTTGTGTTAGTGTTGAAAAACCACTTTTCGCACTTGTGTTGGTGCAGGAAACCACTTTTGCACTTGTATTAGTGTGGAAAAAACACTTTTCGCACTTGTGTTGTTGCAGGAAACCACTTTTGCACTTGTATTAGTGTGGAAAAACCACTTTTCGCACTTGTGTTAGTGTTGAAAAACCACTTTTCGCACTTGTGTTAGTGTTGAAAAACCACTTTTGCACTTGTGTTGGAGCAGGAAACCACTTTTGCACTTGTATTAGTGTGGAAAAACACTTTTTGCACTTGTGATAGTGTTGAAAAACTACTTTTCGCACTTGTGTTAGTGTTGAAAAACCACTTTTCGCACTTGTGTTAGTGTTGAAAAACCACTTTTCGCACTTGTGTTGGTGCAGGAGACCACTTTTGCACTTGTATTAGTGTGGAAAAAACACATTTCGCACTTGTGTTAGTGTTGAAAAACCACTTTTCGCACTTGTGTTAGTGTTGAAAAACCACTTTTCGCACTTGTGTTAGTGTTGAAAAACCACTTTTCGCACTTGTGTTAGTGTTGAAAGCCCACTTTTCGCACTTGTGTTAGTGTTGAAAATCCACTTTTCGCACTTGTGTTGGTGCAGGAAACCACCTTTGCACTTGTATTAGTGTGGAAAAACCACTTTTCGCACTTGTGTTAGTGTTGAAAAACCACTTTTTGCACTTGTATTAGTGTTGAAAAACCACATTTCGCACTTGTGTTGGTGTTGAAAAACCACTTTTCGCACTTGTGTTGGTGCAGGAAACCACTTTTGCACTTGTATTAGTGTGGAAAAAACACATTTCGCACTTGTGTTAGTGTTGAAAATCCACTTTTCGCACTTGTGTTGGTGCAGGAAACCACTTTTGCACTTGTATTAGTGTGGAAAAAACACTTTTCGCACTTGTGTTCGTGTTGAAAAACCACTTTTCGCACTTTTGTTAGTGTTGAAAAACCACTTTTCGCACTTGTGTTAGTGTTGAAAAACCACTTTTCGCACTCGTGTTAGTGTTGAAAAACCACTTTTCGCACTTGTGTTGGTGCAGGAAACCACTTTTGCACTTGTATTAGTGTTAGAAAAAACACTTCGCACTTGTGTTAGTGTTGAAAAACCACTTTTTGCACTTGTGTTAGTGTTGAAAAACCACATTTCGCACTTGTGTTGGTGTTGAAAAACCACTTTTCGCACTTGTGTTGGTGCAGGAAACCACTTTTGCACTTGTATTAGTGTGGAAAAAACACATTTCGCACTTGTGTTAGTGTTGAAAATCCACTTTTCGCACTTGTGTTGGTGCAGGAAACCACTTTTGCACTTGTATTAGTGTGGAAAAAACACTTTTCGCACTTGTGTTCGTGTTGAAAAACCACTTTTCGCACTTGTGTAAGTGTGAAAAACCACTTTTCGCACTTGTGTTAGTGTTGAAAGCCCACTTTTCGCACTTGTGTTAGTGTTGAAAATCCACTTTTCGCACTTGTGTTGGTGCAGGAAACCACCTTTGCACTTGTATTAGTGTGGAAAAACCACTTTTCGCACTTGTGTTAGTGTTGAAAAACCACTTTTTGCACTTGTGTTAGTGTTGAAAAACCACATTTCGCACTTGTGTTGGTGTTGAAAAACCACTTTTCGCACTTGTGTTGGTGCAGGAAACCACTTTTGCACTTGTATTAGTGTGGAAAAAACACATTTCGCACTTGTGTTAGTGTTGAAAAACCACTTTTCGCACTTGTGTTAGTGTTGAAAAACCACTTTTCGCACTTGTGTTGGTGCAGGAAACCACTTTTGCACTTGTATTAGTGTGGAAAAAACACTTTTTGCACTTGTATTAGTGTGGAAAAACACTTTTTGCACTTGTGATAGTGTTGAAAAACCACTTTTCGCACTTGTGTTAGTGTTGAAAAACCACTTTTCGCACTTGTGTTGGTGCAGGAAACCACTTTTGCACTTGTATTAGTGTGGAAAAAACACTTTTTGCACTTGTGATAGTGTTGAAAACCCACTTTTCGCACTTGTGTTAGTGTTGAAAATCCACTTTTCGCACTTGTGTTGGTGCAGGAAACCACTTTTGCACTTGTATTAGTGTGGAAAAACCACTTTTCGCACTTGTGTTAGTGTTGAAAAACCACTTTTCGCACTTGTGTTAGTGTTGAAAAACCACTTTTCGCACTTGTGTTCGTGAAGGAAACCACTTTTCGCACTTGTGTTAGTGTTGAAAACCCACTTTTCGCACTTGTGTTAGTGTTGAAAATCCACTTTTCGCACTTGTGTTGGTGCAGGAAACCACTTTTGCACTTGTATTAGTGTGGAAAAAACACTTTTTGCACTTGTGTTAGTGTTGAAAATCCACTTTTCCCACTTGTGTTGGTGCAGGAATCCACTTTTGCACTTGTATTAGTGTGGAAAAAGCACTTTTTGCACTTGTGATATTGTTGAAAAACCACTTTTCGCACTTGTGTTAGTGTTGAAAAACCACTTTTCGCACTTGTGTTGGTGCAGGAAATCACTTTTGCACTTGTATTAGTGTGGAAAAACCACTTTTCGCACTTGTGTTAGTGTTGAAAAACCACTTTTCGCACTTGTGTTGGTGCAGGAAACCACTTTTGCACTTGTATTAGTGTGGAAAAAACACTTTTCGCACTTGTGTTAGTGTTGAAAAACCACTTTTCGCACTTGTGTTAGTTTTGAAAAACCACTTTTCGCACTTGTGTTGGTGCAGGAAACCACTTTTGCACTTGTATTAGTGTGGAAAAAACACTTTTTGCACTTGTGATAGTGTTGAAAACCCACTTTTCGCACTTGTGTTAGTGTTGAAAATCCACTTTTCGCACTTGTGTTGGTGCAGGAAACCACTTTTGCACTTGTATTAGTGTGGAAAAAACACTTTTCGCACTTGTGTTAGTGTTGAAAAACCACTTTTCGCACTTGCGTTAGTGTTGAAAAACCACATTTCGCACTTGTGTTGGTGTTGAAAAACCACTTTTCGCACTTGTGTTGGTGCAGGAAACCACTTTTGCACTTGTATTAGTGTGGAAAAAACACATTTCGCACTTGTGTTAGTGTTGAAAAACCACTTTTCGCACTTGTGTTAGTGTTGAAAAACTACTTTTCGCACTTGTGTTAGTGTTGAAAAACCACTTTTCGCACTTGTGTTAGTGTTGAAAAACCACTTTTCGCACTTGTGTTGGTGCAGGAGACCACTTTTGCACTTGTATTAGTGTGGAAAAACCACTTTTCACACTTGTGTTAGTGTTGAAAAACCACTTTTTGCACTTGTGTTAGTGTTGAAAAACCACTTTTCGCACTTGTGTTGGTGCAGGAAACCACTTTTGCACTTGTATTAGTGTGGAAAAAACACTTTTCGCACTTGTGTTGTTGCAGGAAACCACTTTTGCACTTGTATTAGTGTGGAAAAACCACTTTTCGCACTTGTGTTAGTGTTGAAAAACCACTTTTCGCACTTGTGTTAGTGTTGAAAAACCACTTTTGCACTTGTGTTGGAGCAGGAAACCACTTTTGCACTTGTATTAGTGTGGAAAAACACTTTTTGCACTTGTGATAGTGTTGAAAAACTACTTTTCGCACTTGTGTTAGTGTTGAAAAACCACTTTTCGCACTTGTGTTAGTGTTGAAAAAACACTTTTCGCACTTGTGTTGGTGCAGGAGACCACTTTTGCACTTGTATTAGTGTGGAAAAAACACATTTCGCACTTGTGTTAGTGTTGAAAAACCACTTTTCGCACTTGTGTTAGTGTTGAAAAACCACTTTTCGCACTTGTGTTAGTGTTGAAAAACCACTTTTCGCACTTGTGTTAGTGTTGAAAGCCCACTTTTCGCACTTGTGTTAGTGTTGAAAATCCACTTTTCGCACTTGTGTTGGTGCAGGAAACCACCTTTGCACTTGTATTAGTGTGGAAAAACCACTTTTCGCACTTGTGTTAGTGTTGAAAAACCACTTTTTGCACTTGTATTAGTGTTGAAAAACCACATTTCGCACTTGTGTTGGTGTTGAAAAACCACTTTTCGCACTTGTGTTGGTGCAGGAAACCACTTTTGCACTTGTATTAGTGTGGAAAAAACACATTTCGCACTTGTGTTAGTGTTGAAAATCCACTTTTCGCACTTGTGTTGGTGCAGGAAACCACTTTTGCACTTGTATTAGTGTGGAAAAAACACTTTTCGCACTTGTGTTCGTGTTGAAAAACCACTTTTCGCACTTTTGTTAGTGTTGAAAAACCACTTTTCGCACTTGTGTTAGTGTTGAAAAACCACTTTTCGCACTCGTGTTAGTGTTGAAAAACCACTTTTCGCACTTGTGTTGGTGCAGGAAACCACTTTTGCACTTGTATTAGTGTTAGAAAAAACACTTTTCGCACTTGTGTTAGTGTTGAAAAACCACTTTTTGCACTTGTGTTAGTGTTGAAAAACCACATTTCGCACTTGTGTTGGTGTTGAAAAACCACTTTTCGCACTTGTGTTGGTGCAGGAAACCACTTTTGCACTTGTATTAGTGTGGAAAAAACACATTTCGCACTTGTGTTAGTGTTGAAAATCCACTTTTCGCACTTGTGTTGGTGCAGGAAACCACTTTTGCACTTGTATTAGTGTGGAAAAAACACTTTTCGCACTTGTGTTCGTGTTGAAAAACCACTTTTCGCACTTGTGTAAGTGTGAAAAACCACTTTTCGCACTTGTGTTAGTGTTGAAAGCCCACTTTTCGCACTTGTGTTAGTGTTGAAAATCCACTTTTCGCACTTGTGTTGGTGCAGGAAACCACCTTTGCACTTGTATTAGTGTGGAAAAACCACTTTTCGCACTTGTGTTAGTGTTGAAAAACCACTTTTTGCACTTGTGTTAGTGTTGAAAAACCACATTTCGCACTTGTGTTGGTGTTGAAAAACCACTTTTCGCACTTGTGTTGGTGCAGGAAACCACTTTTGCACTTGTATTAGTGTGGAAAAAACACATTTCGCACTTGTGTTAGTGTTGAAAAACCACTTTTCGCACTTGTGTTAGTGTTGAAAAACCACTTTTCGCACTTGTGTTGGTGCAGGAAACCACTTTTGCACTTGTATTAGTGTGGAAAAAACACTTTTTGCACTTGTATTAGTGTGGAAAAACACTTTTTGCACTTGTGATAGTGTTGAAAAACCACTTTTCGCACTTGTGTTAGTGTTGAAAAACCACTTTTCGCACTTGTGTTGGTGCAGGAAACCACTTTTGCACTTGTATTAGTGTGGAAAAAACACTTTTTGCACTTGTGATAGTGTTGAAAACCCACTTTTCGCACTTGTGTTAGTGTTGAAAATCCACTTTTCGCACTTGTGTTGGTGCAGGAAACCACTTTTGCACTTGTATTAGTGTGGAAAAACCACTTTTCGCACTTGTGTTAGTGTTGAAAAACCACTTTTCGCACTTGTGTTAGTGTTGAAAAACCACTTTTCGCACTTGTGTTCGTGAAGGAAACCACTTTTCGCACTTGTGTTAGTGTTGAAAACCCACTTTTCGCACTTGTGTTAGTGTTGAAAATCCACTTTTCGCACTTGTGTTGGTGCAGGAAACCACTTTTGCACTTGTATTAGTGTGGAAAAAACACTTTTTGCACTTGTGTTAGTGTTGAAAATCCACTTTTCCCACTTGTGTTGGTGCAGGAATCCACTTTTGCACTTGTATTAGTGTGGAAAAAGCACTTTTTGCACTTGTGATATTGTTGAAAAACCACTTTTCGCACTTGTGTTAGTGTTGAAAAACCACTTTTCGCACTTGTGTTGGTGCAGGAAATCACTTTTGCACTTGTATTAGTGTGGAAAAACCACTTTTCGCACTTGTGTTAGTGTTGAAAAACCACTTTTCGCACTTGTGTTGGTGCAGGAAACCACTTTTGCACTTGTATTAGTGTGGAAAAAACACTTTTCGCACTTGTGTTAGTGTTGAAAAACCACTTTTCGCACTTGTGTTAGTTTTGAAAAACCACTTTTCGCACTTGTGTTGGTGCAGGAAACCACTTTTGCACTTGTATTAGTGTGGAAAAAACACTTTTTGCACTTGTGATAGTGTTGAAAACCCACTTTTCGCACTTGTGTTAGTGTTGAAAATCCACTTTTCGCACTTGTGTTGGTGCAGGAAACCACTTTTGCACTTGTATTAGTGTGGAAAAAACACTTTTCGCACTTGTGTTAGTGTTGAAAAACCACTTTTCGCACTTGCGTTAGTGTTGAAAAACCACATTTCGCACTTGTGTTGGTGTTGAAAAACCACTTTTCGCACTTGTGTTGGTGCAGGAAACCACTTTTGCACTTGTATTAGTGTGGAAAAAACACATTTCGCACTTGTGTTAGTGTTGAAAAACCACTTTTCGCACTTGTGTTAGTGTTGAAAAACTACTTTTCGCACTTGTGTTAGTGTTGAAAAACCACTTTTCGCACTTGTGTTAGTGTTGAAAAACCACTTTTCGCACTTGTGTTGGTGCAGGAGACCACTTTTGCACTTGTATTAGTGTGGAAAAAACACATTTCGCACTTGTGTTAGTGTTGAAAAACCACTTTTCGCACTTGTGTTAGTGTTGTAAAACCACTTTTCGCACTTGTGTTGGTGCAGGAAACCACTTTTGCACTTGTATTAGTGTGGAAAAAAGACTTTTTGCACTTGTGATAGTGTTGAAAAACCACTTTTCGCACTTTTGTTAGTGTTGAAAACCCACTTTTCGCACTTGTGTTGGTGCAGGAAACCACTTTTGCACTTGTATTAGTGTGGAAAAACCACTTTTCGCACTTGTGTTAGTGTTGAAAAACCACTTTTCGCACTTGTGTTAGTGTTGAAAAACCACTTTTCGCAATTGTGTTAGTGTTGAAAAACCACTTTCCGCACTTGTGTTGGTGCAGGAAACCACTTTTGCACTTGTATTAGTGTGGAAAAAACACTTTTCGCACTTGTGTTAATGTTGAAAAACCACTTTTCGCACTTGTGTTAGTGTTGAAAAACCACTTTTCGCACTTGTGTTAGTGTTGAAAAACCACTTTTCGCACTTGTGTTGGTGCAGGAAACCACTTTTGCACTTGTATTAGTGTGGAAAAAACACTTTTTGCACTTGTGATGGTGTTGAAAAACCACTTTTCGCACTTGTGTTAGTGTTGAAAAACCACTTTTCGCACTTGTGTTGGTGCAGGAAACCACTTTTGCACTTGTATTAGTGTGGAAAAAACACTTTTCGCACTTGTGTTAGTGTTGAAAAACCACTTTTCGCACTTGCGTTAGTGTTGAAAAACCACATTTCGCACTTGTGTTGGTGTTGAAAAACCACTTTTCGCACTTGTGTTGGTGCAGGAAACCACTTTTGCACTTGTATTAGTGTGGAAAAAACACATTTCGCACTTGTGTTAGTGTTGAAAAACCACTTTTCGCACTTGTGTTAGTGTTGAAAAACCACTTTTCGCATTTGTGTTGGTGCAGGAAACCACTTTTGCACTTGTATTAGTGTGGAAAAAACACTTTTCGCACTTGTGTTAGTGTTGAAAAACCACTTTTCGCACTTGTGTTAGTGTTGAAAAACCACTTTTCGCACTTGTGTTAATGTTGAAAAACCACTTTTCGCACTTGTGTTGGTGCAGGAAACCACTTTTGCACTTGTATTAGTGTGGAAAAACCACTTTTCGCACTTGTGTTAGTGTTGAAAAGCCACTTTTCGCACTTGTGTTAGTGTTGTAAAACCACTTTTCGCACTTGTGTTGGTGCAGGAAACCACTTTTCCACTTGTATTAGTGTGGAAAAACCACTTTTCGCACTTGTGTTAGTGTTGAAAAGCCACTTTTCGCACTTGTGTTAGTGTTGTAAAACCACTTTTCGCACTTGTGTTGGTGCAGGAAACCACTTTTGCACTTGTATTAGTGTGGAAAAACCACTTTTCGCACTTGTGTTAGTGTTGAAAAACCACTTTTCGCACTTGTGTTAGTGTTGAAAAACCACTTTTTGCACTTGTGTTAGTGTTGAAAAACCACTTTTCGCACTTGTGTTGGTGCAGGAAACCACTTTTGCACTTGTATTAGTGTGGAAAAAACACTTTTCGCACTTGTGTTAATGTTGAAAAACCACTTTTCGCACTTGTGTTAGTGTTGAAAAACCACTTTTTGCACTTGTGTTAGTGTTGAAAAACCACTTTTCGCACTTGTGTTGGTGCAGGAAACCACTTTTGCACTTGTATTAGTGTGGAAAAAACACATTTCGCACTTGTGTTAGTGTTGAAAAACCACTTTTCGCACTTGTGTTAGTGTTGAAAAACTACTTTTCGCACTTGTGTTAGTGTTGAAAAACCACTTTTCGCACTTGTGTTAGTGTTGAAAATCCACTTTTCGCACTTGTGTTGGTGCAGGAAACCACTTTTGCACTTGTATTAGTGTGGAAAAAACACTTTTCGCACTTGTGTTCGTGTTGAAAAACCACTTTTCGCACTTGTGTAAGTGTGAAAAACCACTTTTCGCACTTGTGTTAGTGTTGAAAGCCCACTTTTCGCACTTGTGTTAGTGTTGAAAATCCACTTTTCGCACTTGTGTTGGTGCAGGAAACCACCTTTGCACTTGTATTAGTGTGGAAAAACCACTTTTCGCACTTGTGTTAGTGTTGAAAAACCACTTTTTGCACTTGTGTTAGTGTTGAAAAACCACATTTCGCACTTGTGTTGGTGTTGAAAATCCACTTTTCGCACTTGTGTTGGTGCAGGAAACCACTTTTGCACTTGTATTAGTGTGGAAAAAACACTTTTTGCACTTGTATTAGTGTGGAAAAACACTTTTTGCACTTGTGATAGTGTTGAAAAACCACTCTTCGCACTTGTGTTAGTGTTGAAAAACCACTTTTCGCACTTGTGTTTGTGCAGGAAACCACGTTTGCACTTGTATTAGTGTGGAAAAAACACTTTTTGCACTTGTGATAGTGTTGAAAACCCACTTTTCGCACTTGTGTTAGTGTTGAAAATCCACTTTTCGCACTTGTGTTGGTGCAGGAAACCACTTTTGCACTTGTATTAGTGTGGAAAAACCACTTTTCGCACTTGTGTTAGTGTTGAAAAACCACTTTTCGCACTTGTGTTAGTGTTGAAAAACCACTTTTCGCACTTGTGTTAGTGTTGAAAAACCACTTTTCGCACTTGTGTTAGTGAAGGAAACCACTTTTCGCACTTGTGTTAGTGTTGAAAACCCACTTTTCGCACTTGTGTTAGTGTTGAAAATCCACTTTTCGCACTTGTGTTGGTGCAGGAAACCACTTTTGCACTTGTATTAGTGTGGAAAAAACACTTTTTGCACTTGTGTTAGTGTTGAAAATCCACTTTTCCCACTTGTGTTGGTGCAGGAATCCACTTTTGCACTTGTATTAGTGTGGAAAAAGCACTTTTTGCACTTGTGATATTGTTGAAAAACCACTTTTCGCACTTGCGTTAGTGTTGAAAAACCACTTTTCGCACTTGTGTTGGTGCAGGAAATCACTTTTGCACTTGTATTAGTGTGGAAAAACCACTTTTCGCACTTGTGTTAGTGTTGAAAAACCACTTTTCGCACTTGTGTTGGTGCAGGAAACCACTTTTGCACTTGTATTAGTGTGGAAAAAACACTTTTCGCACTTGTGTTAGTGTTGAAAAACCACTTTTCGCACTTGTGTTAGTTTTGAAAAACCACTTTTCGCACTTGTGTTGGTGCAGGAAACCACTTTTGCACTTGTATTAGTGTGGAAAAAACACTTTTTGCACTTGTGATAGTGTTGAAAACCCACTTTTCGCACTTGTGTTAGTGTTGAAAATCCACTTTTCGCACTTGTGTTGGTGCAGGAAACCACTTTTGCACTTGTATTAGTGTGGAAAAAACACTTTTCGCACTTGTGTTAGTGTTGAAAAACCACTTTTCGCACTTGCGTTAGTGTTGAAAAACCACATTTCGCACTTGTGTTGGTGTTGAAAAACCACTTTTCGCACTTGTGTTGGTGCAGGAAACCACTTTTGCACTTGTATTAGTGTGGAAAAAACACATTTCGCACTTGTGTTAGTGTTGAAAAACCACTTTTCGCACTTGTGTTAGTGTTGAAAAACTACTTTTCGCACTTGTGTTAGTGTTGAAAAACCACTTTTCGCACTTGTGTTAGTGTTGAAAAACCACTTTTCGCACTTGTGTTGGTGCAGGAGACCACGTTTGCACTTGTATTAGTGTGGAAAAAACACATTTCGCACTTGTGTTAGTGTTGAAAAACCACTTTTCGCACTTGTGTTAGTGTTGTAAAACCACTTTTCGCACTTGTGTTGGTGCAGGAAACCACTTTTGCACTTGTATTAGTGTGGAAAAAAGACTTTTTGCACTTGTGATAGTGTTGAAAAACCACTTTTCGCACTTTTGTTAGTGTTGAAAAACCACTTTTCGCACTTGTGTTGGTGCAGGAAACCACTTTTGCACTTGTATTAGTGTGGAAAAACCACTTTTCGCACTTGTGTTAGTGTTGAAAAACCACTTTTCGCACTTGTGTTAGTGTTGAAAAACCACTTTTCGCAATTGTGTTAGTGTTGAAAAACCACTTTCCGCACTTGTGTTGGTGCAGGAAACCACTTTTGCACTTGTATTAGTGTGGAAAAAACACTTTTCGCACTTGTGTTAATGTTGAAAAACCACTTTTCGCACTTGTGTTAGTGTTGAAAAACCACTTTTCGCACTTGTGTTAGTGTTGAAAAACCACTTTTCGCACTTGTGTTGGTGCAGGAAACCACTTTTGCACTTGTATTAGTGTGGAAAAAACACTTTTTGCACTTGTGATAGTGTTGAAAAACCACTTTTCGCACTTGTGTTAGTGTTGAAAAACCACTTTTCGCACTTGTGTTGGTGCAGGAAACCACTTTTGCACTTGTATTAGTGTGGAAAAAACACTTTTCGCACTTGTGTTAGTGTTGAAAAACCACTTTTCGCACTTGCGTTAGTGTTGAAAAACCACATTTCACACTTGTGTTGGTGTTGAAAAACCACTTTTCGCACTTGTGTTGGTGCAGGAAACCACTTTTGCACTTGTATTAGTGTGGAAAAAACACATTTCGCACTTGTGTTAGTGTTGAAAAACCACTTTTCGCACTTGTGTTAGTGTTGAAAAACCACTTTTCGCATTTGTGTTGGTGCAGGAAACCACTTTTGCACTTGTATTAGTGTGGAAAAAACACTTTTCGCACTTGTGTTAGTGTTGAAAAACCACTTTTCGCACTTGTGTTAGTGTTGAAAAACCACTTTTCGCACTTGTGTTAATGTTGAAAAACCACTTTTCGCACTTGTGTTGGTGCAGGAAACCACTTTTGCACTTGTATTAGTGTGGAAAAACCACTTTTCGCACTTGTGTTAGTGTTGAAAAGCCACTTTTCGCACTTGTGTTAGTGTTGTAAAACCACTTTTCGCACTTGTGTTGGTGCAGGAAACCACTTTTGCACTTGTATTAGTGTGGAAAAACCACTTTTCGCACTTGTGTTAGTGTTGAAAAACCACTTTTCGCACTTGTGTTAGTGTTGAAAAACCACTTTTTGCACTTGTGTTAGTGTTGAAAAACCACTTTTCGCACTTGTGTTGGTGCAGGAAACCACTTTTGCACTTGTATTAGTGTGGAAAAAACACTTTTCACACTTGTGTTAATGTTGAAAAACCACTTTTCGCACTTGTGTTAGTGTTGGAAAACCACGTTTCGCACTTGTGTTAGTGTTGAAAAACCACTTTTTGCACTTGTGTTGGTGCAGGAGACCACTTTTGCACTTGTATTAGTGTGGAAAAAACACATTTCGCACTTGTGTTAGTGTTGAAAAACCACTTTTCGCACTTGTGTTAGTTTTGAAAAACCACTTTTCGCACTTGTGTTAGTGTTGAAAAACCACTTTTCGCACTTGTGTTAGTGAAGGAAACCACTTTTCGCACTTGTGTTAGTGTTGAAAACCCACTTTTCGCACTTGTGTTAGTGTTGAAAATCCACTTTTCGCACTTGTGTTGGTGCAGGAAACCACTTTTGCACTTGTATTAGTGTGGAAAAAACACTTTTTGCACTTGTGTTAGTGTTGAAAATCCACTTTTCCCACTTGTGTTGGTGCAGGAATCCACTTTTGCACTTGTATTAGTGTGGAAAAAGCACTTTTTGCACTTGTGATATTGTTGAAAAACCACTTTTCGCACTTGTGTTAGTGTTGAAAAACCACTTTTCGCACTTGTGTTGGTGCAGGAAATCACTTTTGCACTTGTATTAGTGTGGAAAAACCACTTTTCGCACTTGTGTTAGTGTTGAAAAACCACTTTTCGCACTTGTGTTGGTGCAGGAAACCACTTTTGCACTTGTATTAGTGTGGAAAAAACACTTTTCGCACTTGTGTTAGTGTTGAAAAACCACTTTTCGCACTTGTGTTAGTTTTGAAAAACCACTTTTCGCACTTGTGTTGGTGCAGGAAACCACTTTTGCACTTGTATTAGTGTGGAAAAAACACTTCTTGCACTTGTGATAGTGTTGAAAACCCACTTTTCGCACTTGTGTTAGTGTTGAAAATCCACTTTTCGCACTTGTGTTGGTGCAGGAAACCACTTTTGCACTTGTATTAGTGTGGAAAAAACACTTTTCGCACTTGTGTTAGTGTTGAAAAACCACTTTTCGCACTTGCGTTAGTGTTGAAAAACCACATTTCGCACTTGTGTTGGTGTTGAAAAACCACTTTTCGCACTTGTGTTGGTGCAGGAAACCACTTTTGCACTTGTATTAGTGTGGAAAAAACACATTTCGCACTTGTGTTAGTGTTGAAAAACCACTTTTCGCACTTGTGTTAGTGTTGAAAAACCACTTTTCGCACTTGTGTTGGTGCAGGAAACCACTTTTGCACTTGTATTAGTGTGGAAAAAACACTTTTTGCACTTGTGATAGTGTTGAAAACCCACTTTTCGCACTTGTGTTAGTGTTGAAAATCCACTTTTCGCACTTGTGTTGGTGCAGGAAACCACTTTTGCACTTGTATTAGTGTGGAAAAACCACTTTTCGCACTTGTGTTAGTGTTGAAAAACCACTTTTCGCACTTGTGTTAGTGTTGAAAAACCACTTTTCGCACTTGTGTTAGTGTTGAAAAACCACTTTTCGCACTTGTGTTAGTGAAGGAAACCACTTTTCGCACTTGTGTTAGTGTTGAAAACCCACTTTTCGCACTTGTGTTAGTGTTGAAAATCCACTTTTCGCACTTGTGTTGGTGCAGGAAACCTCTTTTGCACTTGTATTAGTGTGGAAAAAACACTTTTTGCACTTGTGTTAGTGTTGAAAATCCACTTTTCCCACTTGTGTTGGTGCAGGAATCCACTTTTGCACTTGTATTAGTGTGGAAAAAGCACTTTTTGCACTTGTGATATTGTTGAAAAACCACTTTTCGCACTTGTGTTAGTGTTGAAAAACCACTTTTCGCACTTGCGTTAGTGTTGAAAAACCACATTTCGCACTTGTGTTGGTGTTGAAAAACCACTTTTCGCACTTGTGTTGGTGCAGGAAACCACTTTTGCACTTGTATTAGTGTGGAAAAAACACATTTCGCACTTGTGTTAGTGTTGAAAAACCACTTTTCGCACTTGTGTTAGTGTTGAAAAACCACTTTTCGCATTTGTGTTGGTGCAGGAAACCACTTTTGCACTTGTATTAGTGTGGAAAAAACACTTTTCGCACTTGTGTTAGTGTTGAAAAACCACTTTTCGCACTTGTGTTAGTGTTGAAAAACCACTTTTCGCACTTGTGTTAATGTTGAAAAACCACTTTTCGCACTTGTGTTGGTGCAGGAAACCACTTTTGCACTTGTATTAGTGTGGAAAAACCACTTTTCGCACTTGTGTTAGTGTTGAAAAGCCACTTTTCGCACTTGTGTTAGTGTTGTAAAACCACTTTTCGCACTTGTGTTGGTGCAGGAAACCACTTTTCCACTTGTATTAGTGTGGAAAAACCACTTTTCGCACTTGTGTTAGTGTTGAAAAGCCACTTTTCGCACTTGTGTTAGTGTTGTAAAACCACTTTTCGCACTTGTGTTGGTGCAGGAAACCACTTTTGCACTTGTATTAGTGTGGAAAAACCACTTTTCGCACTTGTGTTAGTGTTGAAAAACCACTTTTCGCACTTGTGTTAGTGTTGAAAAACCACTTTTTGCACTTGTGTTAGTGTTGAAAAACCACTTTTCGCACTTGTGTTGGTGCAGGAAACCACTTTTGCACTTGTATTAGTGTGGAAAAACACTTTTCGCACTTGTGTTAATGTTGAAAAACCACTTTTCACACTTGTGTTAGTGTTGAAAAACCACTTTTTGCACTTGTGTTAGTGTTGAAAAACCACTTTTCGCACTTGTGTTGGTGCAGGAAACCACTTTTGCACTTGTATTAGTGTGGAAAAAACACTTTTCGCACTTGTGTTGTTGCAGGAAACCACTTTTGCACTTGTATTAGTGTGGAAAAACCACTTTTCGCACTTGTGTTAGTGTTGAAAAACCACTTTTCGCACTTGTGTTAGTGTTGAAAAACCACTTTTGCACTTGTGTTGGAGCAGGAAACCACTTTTGCACTTGTATTAGTGTGGAAAAACACTTTTTGCACTTGTGATAGTGTTGAAAAACTACTTTTCGCACTTGTGTTAGTGTTGAAAAACCACTTTTCGCACTTGTGTTAGTGTTGAAAAACCACTTTTCGCACTTGTGTTGGTGCAGGAGACCACTTTTGCACTTGTATTAGTGTGGAAAAAACACATTTCGCACTTGTGTTAGTGTTGAAAAACCACTTTTCGCACTTGTGTTAGTGTTGAAAAACCACTTTTCGCACTTGTGTTAGTGTTGAAAAACCACTTTTCGCACTTGTGTTAGTGTTGAAAGCCCACTTTTCGCACTTGTGTTAGTGTTGAAAATCCACTTTTCGCACTTGTGTTGGTGCAGGAAACCACCTTTGCACTTGTATTAGTGTGGAAAAACCACTTTTCGCACTTGTGTTAGTGTTGAAAAACCACTTTTTGCACTTGTATTAGTGTTGAAAAACCACATTTCGCACTTGTGTTGGTGTTGAAAAACCACTTTTCGCACTTGTGTTGGTGCAGGAAACCACTTTTGCACTTGTATTAGTGTGGAAAAAACACATTTCGCACTTGTGTTAGTGTTGAAAATCCACTTTTCGCACTTGTGTTGGTGCAGGAAACCACTTTTGCACTTGTATTAGTGTGGAAAAAACACTTTTCGCACTTGTGTTCGTGTTGAAAAACCACTTTTCGCACTTTTGTTAGTGTTGAAAAACCACTTTTCGCACTTGTGTTAGTGTTGAAAAACCACTTTTCGCACTCGTGTTAGTGTTGAAAAACCACTTTTCGCACTTGTGTTGGTGCAGGAAACCACTTTTGCACTTGTATTAGTGTTAGAAAAAACACTTCGCACTTGTGTTAGTGTTGAAAAACCACTTTTTGCACTTGTGTTAGTGTTGAAAAACCACATTTCGCACTTGTGTTGGTGTTGAAAAACCACTTTTCGCACTTGTGTTGGTGCAGGAAACCACTTTTGCACTTGTATTAGTGTGGAAAAAACACATTTCGCACTTGTGTTAGTGTTGAAAATCCACTTTTCGCACTTGTGTTGGTGCAGGAAACCACTTTTGCACTTGTATTAGTGTGGAAAAAACACTTTTCACACTTGTGTTCGTGTTGAAAAACCACTTTTCGCACTTGTGTAAGTGTGAAAAACCACTTTTCGCACTTGTGTTAGTGTTGAAAGCCCACTTTTCGCACTTGTGTTAGTGTTGAAAATCCACTTTTCGCACTTGTGTTGGTGCAGGAAACCACCTTTGCACTTGTATTAGTGTGGAAAAACCACTTTTCGCACTTGTGTTAGTGTTGAAAAACCACTTTTTGCACTTGTGTTAGTGTTGAAAAACCACATTTCGCACTTGTGTTGGTGTTGAAAAACCACTTTTCGCACTTGTGTTGGTGCAGGAAACCACTTTTGCACTTGTATTAGTGTGGAAAAAACACATTTCGCACTTGTGTTAGTGTTGAAAAACCACTTTTCGCACTTGTGTTAGTGTTGAAAAACCACTTTTCGCACTTGTGTTGGTGCAGGAAACCACTTTTGCACTTGTATTAGTGTGGAAAAAACACTTTTTGCACTTGTATTAGTGTGGAAAAACACTTTTTGCACTTGTGATAGTGTTGAAAAACCACTTTTCGCACTTGTGTTAGTGTTGAAAAACCACTTTTCGCACTTGTGTTGGTGCAGGAAACCACTTTTGCACTTGTATTAGTGTGGAAAAAACACTTTTTGCACTTGTGATAGTGTTGAAAACCCACTTTTCGCACTTGTGTTAGTGTTGAAAATCCACTTTTCGCACTTGTGTTGGTGCAGGAAACCACTTTTGCACTTGTATTAGTGTGGAAAAACCACTTTTCGCACTTGTGTTAGTGTTGAAAAACCACTTTTCGCACTTGTGTTAGTGTTGAAAAACCACTTTTCGCACTTGTGTTCGTGAAGGAAACCACTTTTCGCACTTGTGTTAGTGTTGAAAACCCACTTTTCGCACTTGTGTTAGTGTTGAAAATCCACTTTTCGCACTTGTGTTGGTGCAGGAAACCACTTTTGCACTTGTATTAGTGTGGAAAAAACACTTTTTGCACTTGTGTTAGTGTTGAAAATCCACTTTTCCCACTTGTGTTGGTGCAGGAATCCACTTTTGCACTTGTATTAGTGTGGAAAAAGCACTTTTTGCACTTGTGATATTGTTGAAAAACCACTTTTCGCACTTGTGTTAGTGTTGAAAAACCACTTTTCGCACTTGTGTTGGTGCAGGAAATCACTTTTGCACTTGTATTAGTGTGGAAAAACCACTTTTCGCACTTGTGTTAGTGTTGAAAAACCACTTTTCGCACTTGTGTTGGTGCAGGAAACCACTTTTGCACTTGTATTAGTGTGGAAAAAACACTTTTCGCACTTGTGTTAGTGTTGAAAAACCACTTTTCGCACTTGTGTTAGTTTTGAAAAACCACTTTTCGCACTTGTGTTGGTGCAGGAAACCACTTTTGCACTTGTATTAGTGTGGAAAAAACACTTTTTGCACTTGTGATAGTGTTGAAAACCCACTTTTCGCACTTGTGTTAGTGTTGAAAATCCACTTTTCGCACTTGTGTTGGTGCAGGAAACCACTTTTGCACTTGTATTAGTGTGGAAAAAACACTTTTCGCACTTGTGTTAGTGTTGAAAAACCACTTTTCGCACTTGCGTTAGTGTTGAAAAACCACATTTCGCACTTGTGTTGGTGTTGAAAAACCACTTTTCGCACTTGTGTTGGTGCAGGAAACCACTTTTGCACTTGTATTAGTGTGGAAAAAACACATTTCGCACTTGTGTTAGTGTTGAAAAACCACTTTTCGCACTTGTGTTAGTGTTGAAAAACTACTTTTCGCACTTGTGTTAGTGTTGAAAAACCACTTTTCGCACTTGTGTTAGTGTTGAAAAACCACTTTTCGCACTTGTGTTGGTGCAGGAGACCACTTTT